>NC_064624.1:111858084-112161114 GCF_023898315.1 Schistocerca nitens
GCATCTTCATTTTGCAAATAAAACACAGTTGTTGACAGAAAAAATAGTGGCAGTCAGAATAAATTCATAAATGTGCTGAAAAACAACAGCACAACAATGCTATTAGTGCAGTTCATAAGGGAATCTGTAGACAGAATTGGAGATAGCAGAATGTAATGTTAAAAATGTAGCCAGATGTAATTACTTACCAGAGTAAAGAAGGAAGTAATCAGTTCTCTACATCTGAAAGCCAGCTTTGCAAATAAAACGCAGTTGATGGCAGAGTAAGTGGCGGCACCCATAAGATGCTCATTAACCTGCTGATAAAAAGAAGGCGAACAAACCCATTGCTACATCTCATACAGGAATCTGTAGACAGCATTCGAGGTTCCAGGATGTACTATTAAAATCGTTACTAAGATGTAATCGCTTACCACATGAAAGACAGAAGTACTTATTTGCCCATTTCTCAATGCCAGTTTTCCAGTAGCTCATCTTTATTTGGAGTTAAAGCCCAGCAGGTGGCAGAGAAAATGGTGGCAGCCAGAATACACAGCTTAACCTGCCGAGAAAGAGCAGCAGAACAAACCTGTCACTGAACAGGTCTACTGGGAGTCTGTTATTTGTACTTCTGGATTTTGTACGTACTACGTGTGTCTCAGACGCTGAGAGACACTTCTGAATCGCTTATTATTCGCTCGCAGTGTTTGCTCAGAGCAACTGTGTCGCTGGAAGGTGTGCTCGTTTTTGTCATCGCTGCTGGGATAAAGGAAACATTTTTTTATTTTGTGGCACTGCAGTCGCGCGTAGTTAGATTCATTGTTGAATTAGACAGCCATGTGAAGGAAATTGAGATTTTTCATTAAAGATTGTTTAATTTTCACTGTAGGGGTTTTTTCATGTCTGTCAATTATTTTTCTAACAATTGTGAGAGTAAGCATTTGACATCAATGTTGTCCTTTTTCAATGTCAGTGCATGTTGTAACATAAATTTCATACAATTTATAATACAGGGTGATTCAAAAAGAATACCACAACTTTAGGAATTTAAAACTCTGCAACGACAAAAGGCAGAGCTAAGCACTATCTGTCGGCGAATTAAGGGAGCTATAAAGTTTCATTTAGTTGTACATTTGTTCGCTTGAGGCGCTGTTGACTAGGCGTCAGCGTCAGTTGATGCTAAGATGGCGACCGCTCAACAGAAAGCTTTTTGTGTTATTGAGTACGGCAGAAGTGAATCGACGACAGTTGTTCAGCGTGCATTTCGAACGAAGTATCGTGTTAAACCTCCTGATAGGTGGTGTATTAAACGTTGGTATAAACAGTTTACAGAGGATGGGTGTTTGTGCAAAGGGAAAAGTTCTGGACGGCCGAGAACGAGTGATGAAAATGTAGCACGCATCCAGCAAGCATTTGTTCGCAGCCCAGGAAAATCGACTCGCAGAGCTAGCAGAGAGCTGCAAATTCCACAATCATCTGTATGGAGAGTCCTAAGAAAAAGGTTAGTTATGAAACCTTATCGGCTGAAATTGGTTCAAGCACTGTCTGCAGCTGATAAGATTAAAAGAATCGATTTCTGTGATTTTATCCTTGCTCATATGGAAACAGATGAATCTTTCGTTTCAAAGATTGTGTTTAGTGATGAAGCAACTTTCCACACTAACGGGGAAGTCAACTGTTACAATGTCTGTATATGGGGCACTGAGAATCTGCGGGAAACAACTCAGTATGAACGTGACTCGCCTAAGGTGAACGTTTTCTGTGCCATTTCAGTGCCGGCCGAAGTGGCCGTGCGATTAAAGGTGCTGCAGTCTGGAACCGCAAGACCGCTACGGTCGCAGGTTCGAATCCTGCCTCGGGCATGGATGTTTGTGATGTCCTTAGGTTAGTTAGGTTTAATTAGTTCTAAGTTCTAGGGGACTAATGACCTCAGCAGTTGAGTCCCATAGTGCTCAGAGCCCATTTGTGCCATTTCAGCCAATAAAGTTTTTGGTCCCTTTTTCTTCGAAGGTGCTACTGTAACTGGACTACAGTATCTGGAGATGTTAGAGAATTGGCTGTTCCCTCAGCTCGAACAAGAAGCACAACAATTCATATTTCAGCAGGATGGAGCGCCACCACATTGGTACTTATCTGTCCGTAACTACCTGAACGTCAACTACCCGAGGCGATGGATCGGCCGCCAGGCAGCCCGTGACAGAGCACTTCATCACTGGCCTCCAAGAAGCCCTGATCTTACCCCCTGCGATTTTTTCTTATGGGGGTATGTTGAGGATATGGTGTTTCGGCCACCTCTTCCAGCCACCATTGATGATTTGAAACGAGAAATAACAGCAGCTATCCAAACTGTTACGCCTGATATGCTACAGAGAGTGTGGAACGAGTTGGAGTATCGGGTTGATATTGCTCGAGTGTCAGGAGGAGGCCATATTGAACATCTCTGAACTTGTTTTTGAGTGAAAAAAAAACTTTTTAAATACTCTTTGTAATGATGTATAACAGAAGGTTATATTATGTTTCTTTCATTAAATACACATCTTTAAAGTTGTGGTATTCTTTTTGAATCACCCTGTATATCAGATAATGTAAAAACAGTTTGTTAAACGAATATTTCACCTAAGAGCATTGTCCACATCCTCGGTCCAAGTCATTTTTGTTTAAAGGAGTCTCTCACTCAGTGGTGTGTATAACATAGTTTACTTGCTGTCTGAAGCATCGGCAATAAGCTCTCAGCAACTGTAGTCAGAAATTTGCAACTGGCGTCCGGAGAGCAGCAAGCACTGCGTTCCCAAGCAACTACATTACCAGGTGAGACATTTTCATTTCACGATCTGTTTGCTACGGAAATGATCAGCGCACAGGGACCATTTCATGAACAACATTATTTGGCAGATCATTAAAGCACAGGGACAACTTTGTTTAATTCAAGAGATTAACAGTACAGTTTCAGCAGAGCATTTCCATCGAGCAACAGGAAATTAACAGATTGGAGCTTTTTCCACACACAAACAATACACAATGGTATACACAATTTTTCACTGACACATCTTTTGCTCTCGACAACACAGGTGAAGAACCAGAGCCAAGGTAGACACTTGTGAAGCAGCAACAGACGAACCAAACAACACACTGAATGGGGCAGATATTTCAGCATAGCGTTAATAGAATTCATAATGATTCAACTTTGCTCTCGCCACATTCAGTTTTGAAGAATAAAAATCCGCCAGACAAAATAAAAGAACTTGTTTCTTTCCCCAAGTCACAATGTTTACGTCATCGTGAACTGATTGACATTGCAATTACTAATACAAAAAAAGCAGCTGAGAAAAGGAAAATGCTAATAAAGAAGGTAAGTCACAATAGAAAATTCAAAGTTGGACAAAAAGTTTTAGTTCGAGCACACCCTTTGTCTTCTAAAGCAAAGAACAGAGGTCAAATATTTGTATTCCTGTATAACGGGCGATTTGGGAGTCGATGAATCCCACTTCCGAACGTAGTACATCTTGAAACACTCAGAACGAAAGTTTCCAGAGGTTTCCATCACCTCACCAATATAAAACATTTCATTGATTTAATTATTTGACTTTCTACTCGTTAATGATGACTACACCATACCAATATATAACACTTATGGTCTGACAACACGTATTTCATTTTCTTATGACGTCTACCGTTTGCGCGTAGTAGTTAAGCTTTTTATACAGGTTTTCCTTCATTGACATGTATGTGTACATGAAAATAACACTTTTTCCTCATACAGTACTATTAGTACAAGCCACTTTGTATGTTAATTTTCACTGTCATGATTTATATGTAATAGATACAACAGAGCACACATCACGCATGCTGTAACATAACTCACCCCGATCTTCACAGTACATCATTTTACAAGCAGAGATTACGTAAAAGAAGACAGCAATGATTTTTTCGTCAATGACAAAGGCATCACAGAAGATAAAAGCAACACGAGAAACAATAAATCGAATTTTGCGCGTCGTAAAGCATTTTCTCTTACAGGCTAACGTACGAGGGCAGTTCAATAAGTGATGCAACACATTTTTTTTCTGAAACAGGGGTTGTTTTCAGGGGTTGTTTTATTCAGCATTGAAATACACCAGGTTATTCCCCAATCTTTTAGCTACACAACACTATTTTTCAACGTAATCTCCATTCAATGCTACGGCCTTACGCCACCTTGAAATGAGGGCCTGTATGCCTGCACGGTACCATTCCACTGGTCGATGTCGGAGCCAACGTCGTACTGCCTCAATAACTTCTTCATCATCCGCGTAGTGCCTCCCACGGATTGCATCCTTCATTGGGCCAAACATATGGAAATCCGACGGTGCGAGATCGGGGCTGTAGGGTGCATGAGGAAGAACAGTCCACTGAAGTTTTGTGAGCTCCTCTCGGGTGCGAAGACTTGTGTGAGGTCTTGCGTTGTCATGAAGAAGGAGAAGTTCGTTCTGATTTTTGTACCTACGAACACGCTGAAGTCGTTTCTTCAATTTCTGAAGAGTAGCACAATACACTTCAGAGTTGATCGTTTGACCATGGGGAAGGACACCGAACAGAATAACCCCTTCAGCGTCCCAGAAGACTGTAACCATGACTTTACCGTCTGAGGGTATGGCTTTAAACTTTTTCTTGGTAGGGGAGTGGGTGTGGCACCACTCCATTGATTGCCGTTTTGTTTCAGGTTCGAAGTGATGAACCCATGTTTCATCGCCTGTAACAATCTTTGACAAGAAATTGCCACCCTCAGCCACATGATGAGCAAGCAATTCCGCACAGATGGTTCTCCTTTGCTCTTTATGGTGTTCGGTTAGACAACGAGGGACCCAGCGGGAACAAACCTTTGAATATCCCAACTGGTGAACAATTGTGACAGCACTACCAACAGAGATGTCAAGTTGAGCACTGAGTTGTTTGATGGTGATCCGTCAATCATCTCGAACGAGTGTGTTCAGACGCTCCGCCATTGCAGGAGTCACAGCTGTGCACGGCCGGCCCGCACGCGGGAGATCAGACAGTCTTGCTTGACGTTGCGGCGATGATGACACACGCTTTGCCCAACGACTCACCGTGCTTTTGTCCACTGCCAGATCACCGTAGACATTCTGCAAGCGCCTATGAATATCTGAGATGCCCTGGTTTTCCGCCAAAAAAAACTCGATCACTGCCCGTTGTTTGCAACGCACATCCGTTACAGACGCCATTTTAACAGCTCCGTACAGCGCTGCCACCTGTCGGAAGTCAATGAAACTATACGAGACGAAGCGGGAATGTTTGAAAATATTCCACAAGAAATTTCCGGTTTTTTCAACCAAAATTGGCCGAGAAAAAAAATGTGTTGCATTACTTATTGAACTGCCCTCGTACATAAGTATGCAACAACGGATTCCAGACAGTACTGATAAAACAGGTGGAGTATATATTTTTTCACAGGTATAACACGTACTGTCAGTAATCGGAGGAGATATTCAATTTAAGCGTCTTGCACTGAGATACTCAAACCCTGAGATATAACCAGGATTTCTTCATTCACAGTTAGAATTTTATTGTAGGTGTCGTACGTGAAGTGAAGACTTAAGGCTTAATTATAGATGAAGTATGTGTAGCAATGATTTATAGATTTTTATAATGAGAATACGATGAGATAATAGGAAGTGAGAATAGCGAACTTTTTATGATTATTATGCAGACGTTTATTATTTATGATATGAAGTGACATATTGATGCTAGGGATTGTCACGGACTACATGATGATTTTGCCCTTGTTGCATTCCTTGTTGATTGTGTTTTGGTGTGTATCTCTGACGAGTAGTACTTCTAATGGTTTGAGAAAAGGTGTTGCAAAACGATAATACAAGGCTACGAATTTACAGGAAGATAAACACATTGTTTCTAAAATATGCAGTTTTTTTTTGTAAACAGCAATGAGAAAGTTTGAAGACGCTTATTACGATGTACTTGTTTTGATGAATTTCTGACTTTGCTTGCGCTTGTGTATTTTTTTCTCATTTACAGGATAATATCATTTCTCATTCTTTTTCGCCTCTAGATAACAGACTTAACCGGAAAGAGATAAATTCTTAATTGTTTCCGTTCTGCACCTTGACTTTACTTTTTCATAGATATTAAGTACTCTTCCTGATACCACTTAAATTTTGCATTTGGGGCAGTTATAAGTAATTGGCACGTGCATAGGTTAAGGTTTCGTGAACACATTTTCGTTTGCTTTATGTTTTGTGACTCAGAGGCAAAAGACAGATGTAATAATTTATTTTTTTTCTCTACAGAAGTAAAATGTTGTTCACATTTCATTCCTTTCCTTCCCTTTAGCCTGTATCCTTATGGTCATCTACTCGAGTATATAAAAACATACACGCTGCACAAATCAGTATTGTACGCTTGCATAACAACACGAGTGGCAGATGCATGCCCGTGTGAAAAGTAAGAAGACAGACGGCAATGTTTGCCTGTTGATACTCTCACAACGCATTGTACATGTAATGGTTACTGTATTTTAATGTTTCTTTTCTCTCACAGCTTGAAACCGATTTTGATTATGATTATTCTGTCTGACATGTGACTGCCGACACAGCAGTGTATATTGTGATTTGAATATTCGTAAGAAATGCTTGTTATTCTTTGTTTTTTTAATCTGAGAATTTACCATATGTAGTTTTAGATAAATGTAAAAGATTTATTTTCTTTCACTGCGTTGTGACAGGATACATGTACTTTGCGAAAACAGCACATTGATGGACTCGAGTGTAGTTATTCTCTTCACTGTGAGACAGTTGGACGTATTATGGACTTTTTCTTTGCGACGGCATGCCAAATCGATTATCGTGATTTTAGATGGCTTCATAGACATTTTGTTAAAGTGACGTGGAAGTACCTTTTGTGAGCGGTCTGCCTCTGAGTTGTCACTGGGTTTATTATGGACAGGTACAGCATCCACTAAGTCCGCCCTCAGCCGCCTCCCACACAGTCAGGGTACGACGCTCTCACCTGGTGAGGTGTTACAGCGTTGTAAGTGAGTGCTGGAAGACACTTCAGCATGATCTGCATAGCGTACTGTGTACACTCGTGCCAGCAGCTTCGTGTATGAAAACAACGAAAAGACATAGCTTCGATACACATTTGCTACGAGAAAAAGACGACGTAATCCAGCCAGTCTGATGACATTTTGTGCAAAATAACGACAAAGAAAAATGCCGTCAGTGTCATTTTTCCCACAATTAATGACTTTATAACTAGTGTACACAAATGTAGTGGACAATTTTCTTTAATTTGTGCACACTGCTTTCAAATGAAATGTAGCGGAATTTAAATGCACCGGAGCACCAATGTAATCAGCATTATAGTTGGAGTGCAGCTGAGCGCGAAGTGTACGATGATTTTTGCAAATTAATTTATGAGCGACAGAGCACTGCTGCTTACAAAACTTCTTTATAGTGCATATATGCACTTAACATGTATACATTGCATATTCTGTTATCTCTATATATTAATTTATAGTATACTATACCACTTCCTGACTTACTACTATTTTCGTGTAATATTACGTAGACGAAGTTTTCAGTACAATCTTTGGCATGTGTAAAAATCGTCCTGCAAAATTCTGGCCAGAGAGGCTGTGAGATAGTGAAATAGACAGTGAAATAGATCTACTATGATTTTCTTCTTCTTCTTCCTCTTCTTCCAAATAACCTATTTGGAGGGTACGATGAATCAGCTTTGGCTACTCTTCATTGTATTAGATTTCCTTAGTTTCCAAATTTCCTTCACCCTTTTAGAGTGTTGTTCCCTTTCTTGTTGAGTCCACTCTCGTCTAGTTGTTTTCTCTCCCTCCTGAAATTCTGCCTTTTGTGCTGACTTTCTGAAATGTATTCTGTTTTCTGTTGTGTCTATTGTAATTCCAGCGTTTTCCGTGTCCTTTCCACTCTGTATGAACCATGCGGGTTTGGATTGGTAGCTACAGAGTAATGTGAATATACGTTTGGTTAGTCTGTTGTTGTCCATTCCGAATATACCTCCAAAAAACTGTAGTCATCTCTTCCACATTACATCACTTAGTTTCTCAGTTTTCAAGTACAGCACTCTGTCTGGTCTTAACCTGTACTCAGCATTATCGTCTCTTTTAGCTCCCAGTATTCTCCTTAAAACTCTTCTTCCGACCTTCTGTGAATTTGTCATTTGCATTTCAGTATTTTATACGTACTATGTGTGTCTCAGACGCCAAACGACAATCTTGAGTCTCTTATTCTTCACGGGCAGTCTTTGGCCAGAGTCTGCCTGGCAGCGAGGAGCGCGGGAGTTGTGACGTCAGAGGGGTAGCGAGGCAGGCGCCGAGCAGCGGACTCGTGGCAGAGTAGCCGTGGAGGTGGGCGCGTCTGAGTTAAAGTGAACTGTGTCTGGATATTGCGAGACAGGGGGGGAAGACTTGACTAGTGATTTGGAATGAAATGAGATCGGAAAAGACTATGAGGCGGAATGAAGGCAACATTCCTTATTTAGTGACACCGCAGTCGCACGTAGCTAGATTCACTGTTGACTGAGACATCCACATCAGGGAACTTCAGATTTTTCATTAAAGATTCTATAATTTTCACTGTGACGTATTTTTCATGTTTATTGATTATCTGTCTAACGTTTGTGAGAGTTGGAGTTTGGTATCTGTGTCGTCCTTTTTCAGCGTTAATAAATGTTGTAATATGAACTGCATACGAGTAATAATATATCACATAATTTTTAAAAAAGGTGGTTAAAGAGACATTTCATCTACGAGCATTGTCCACAACCTCAATCCAAGTCGTTTTCATTTAAGGACTGCCTCACTCAGTGAAGTGTGTGAAATAGTTTACTTGCTGTCTGGAGCATTGCACTGGGCTCTCAGCAACTGTAGTCACAAATTCGCAACTGGCTTCCAGAGAGCACCAAGCACTGCGTTTCCAAGCAGTTAAATTACCAGGTGAGATATTTTCATTTCACGATCTGTTTGTTTGCTACGAAAATTATCAGCGCACATAGACCATTTCATGAACAGCATTATTTGGCAGATCATTAATGCACAGGGACAACTTTATTTAATTAAAGAGATTAATAGTAAAGTTCAAATGTTCAGAACGATTATGCAACATGTCGCATTCTGGCAGACAATTATATTACGTTTCTCTCGCTGCTGGAAATGTAGCGAAAGCTAAACAACAGGAAACTAGTACGAAATCTCAAATAGAAATGGCTCTGAGCACTATGGGACTTAACTGCTGAGGTCATCAGTCCCCTAGAACTTAGAACTACTTAAACCTAACTAACCTAAGGACGTCACACACATCCATGCCCTAGGCAGGATTCGAACCTGCGATCGTAGCGGTCGCGCGGTTCCAGACTGAAGCGCCTAGAACCGCTCTCAAATAGAATGAAAGGAATTATTTTAAAGGAAACTTTCAACGTAACATTTCATATAGGAATCAGTGGATATTATTTGACGTAGCAGAATGTAATATTAAAAAATGTAACCAGATCTAATTACTTAACAGCCGATAGAAGGAAGTACTCATTTTTCTACATTTGAAAGCCAGATTTTGTGTAACGCATTTCATCTTCGCAAGAAAAAGGCTGTCGATTGCAGAGTAAATATTGGCACTGAAAAGGTCGTTAACCTGCTGATAAAGAAGAGGAGAACAACCCTATTACTACGTTTCGTACAATGCTAACCAGACGTAATTACTTAACAAACGAATCAAGGAAGTACTCATTCCCCTACCTCTTGAAGCTATTTTTTGAGTAGGGCATGTTCACTTTCCAAATAAAAAGCACTCGATATAATAGTTCTTTTGGAGAAACACTATTGAGAAAATTCAGGAAACAGGCATTTGACGCTGACAGCCGAACGATTCTAGTACCACCAACATGCATTGTTCGTAAGGTCCACGAAGAGAAGATACGAGAAATTAGGGCTCATACAGAGGCATATGGAGGCATCGGTCTGCGAGTGGAACAGGAGAGGAAATGACAAGTAGTTGTACAGGGTACCCTCGGCCACGCACCGTACGGTGGCTTCAGGGGTACCTACGTAGATGTACTACATTTCTTATAGGAATCTGTAGATATCTTTTTTATCAAATGAAAGAAAGAAGTGCTCATTTCTCTACCCCTCGAAGCCAGCTTTCGAGTATCTCATGTTCTGTTTGCAGACAAAAAGCAGCCGATGGGAGAGTGAAAGGCAGCAGCCAGAATACGCTTGGTAACCTGCTGTGGTAAATCAGTGGAGGACAACTCTGTTACTACATTTCATATATGAATGAGCAGTGAGCATTTGAAGTAGCAGAAAATAGTACAGCCAACAGCCAAAGAAACTGGTACACCTGCCCAATGGCGTGTAGGGCCCCCGCGAGCACGCAGAAGTGCCGCAACACGACGTGGCATGGCCTCGACTAATGTCTGGAGTAGTACTGGAGGCAACTGACACCATGGATCCTTCGGGGCTGTCCATAAACCCGTTAGAGTACGAGGGGGTGGAGATCTCTTTTGAACAGCACGTTGCAAGGCACCCCAGATATGCTCACTAATGGGCGTTTGGTGCCCAGCGGAAGTGTTTAGACTCAGAAGTGTGTTCCTGCAACCGCTCTGTAGCGATATTGGACGTGAGGGGTGTCGCACTGTCCTGCTGGAATTGGCCAAGTCCGTTGGAGTGCACAATGGACATGAATGGATGCATGTTATCGGACACCTGTCAGAGTCGTATATAGAAGTATCACTGGTCCCACATGACTGCAACTGCACACGCCCCACACCAATGCAGAGCCTCCACCAGCTTGAATAGTCCACTGCTGACACGCAGGGTGCATACCTGTACACGTCAATCAATTTAAACGAGACTCGTCCGACCAGGCAACATGTATCCATTCATCAACAGTCCAATGTCGGTGTTGACGGGCCCAGGCCAGGCATGAAGGTTTGTGTCGTGCAGACATCAATGGTACACGAGTGGGCCTTCTGCTACAAATGCCCGTATTATGATGACGAACCGAGAAGGTGGTTAAGATCGAACCCAGGGAAATATGTTATGTTGTGGCAAATCTCATACTACGTGTTTGCTGCCAACATGAGAATTGCAATTACAGGATTTGAGAAAACTGGTGTTTGTCCAACGAACCTCAACGTCCTTCCAGGCGGTGACTTGCCACCAGCCGCTACGACTGGTATTCCGCAGCCACTGAGAAGCCTTCAGCCGACCGTTCAGCAAAACCCACACACTGACGCTCCCACTGATTCCCCAGACGCACCTCGTGGACTCGCGCAAGCTGACTGCAGCGCCAGATTACAAAATACTGAGGTGGAACAAAGACGTCAATGTTCATCGATGCCTGGTACTCCAAATTCGACCATAAGTAACTCCACTGGGTCAGCCGTCCCTGGTTTTACCCCGGAAAATGTCAAGCCAGTATCCAGAGCAGGTCAGAGTGACGAGAAAGACAGGTCGAACCGCCATTCTCACATCATCTGCCTACGAGAATGAGGTACAACCAGAGACCAAGAAACCACTTAAACTAAAGAATCTGAACAGAATAGAGCAGAGATCAGGCTGCTGGCTGGAGAAGAGAAGAAGAAAGGAAAAGAAACATATCTTCCCTTACAGGAGAGGAACACAAAAGAAAAACAAATTGACTCTACAGAAAATGAAACATCCGAAGAAGACGAAGATGCGGCATGCACATATCGCAAGGAATTGTACTGGACTCCAACTGAGGGACGGATTGCCTGACAGAAGAGCAAACAGTGGGCTGGTGACTCGTGTGCTGGCACAGGCAGCGAGGACGATGGATCCCAGCTCACCTCTAAGACGTGTCATCGAAGAAACTTAAAAAAAAAGAGGAAAAGACGAGGCCCATTCCACCCTGTCTGGGGAGCGGAACGGCCTTGAAAACACTTTCCTAGTTGGTTGGTATAACAAAGTAATGAGTATTATTCTATTTTACATCGTTTGCGGAGTGTACAACAAAAACGTACCGTCCCTAAGTTTCCGCACCTTGCTCCAGACGTGAGACGCCCCGCTGCCCCCTGCCGCTGGAGCAGCGCCCCGGCTGCGCCCCCCGCGGACTCAGCCACGCCGTGCTCGCCGTACGAAGGCTTTCCTCACGAAGCAGCGCAGGACACCGGCGGCGCACAGTTGAGCACGGGGCGAACTTCGGTCCAAACCTTCCAGTTCGATGGCCGCTGCAGCCGGCTGCTTCGTTCTCCATTCCTTGTCTTAATGTCCTCGTGTTGTGCACGCTACCTAAACGCATCACTCACCCTTACAAACCCTCGTATGACTCGAATGTAGGAAAAAGAACACAGAATGTCGTCCGCTGTAATCCAGTAAACTCAACAATGTTACTTTCCCTGTCTGTAAACACAAATCTACGACCTACCCATTTTCATAGAGGACATCTTGAAGATGGAAAACTCCTGAGAGAGAAAGAGTCTCTTGTCATTGTGTTTTGCGGTAGTGGTCGTCTCTCCTACATCTCTTTCACCAACACGGAATATTTCGCCACTGCCCATTTCGTACAGAGTTCCATTCGTAGTGCCCCTGCGCTAAGCGTCTCTGTTTGAGCGTACGTAGCACACTGTTCAGAAACATGAGGTACTTTGTCTCAGTTTTATCTACTCCGAATATAGCACAGAGACGGACAATGCGTGGCACAATAACTGCAACGTAATATCACAAAAGCATCTAACTCACGGGTTTCCAAACGTTTCCTCTGGCGGCACACTTCGAGAATGCTGGTGCTTTTACGGAACGCCTTTTTTGTTTTGAATGTTAATGTGACTTCAAAAAATGAGAAGGATTTGTTTTATTCAGTGATTACTTCAATTTAACTCATGACTAATAACACAGTAATCATAATAAAATGAAATAAAAATTAATATCGTCAAGGTGTTCACGAAAAAACTGGCCATGTTATAAACATTTTTTTGTGGAGCACATATTCTGTCATCGCAGAGCACCAATGTTCCACAGGACACAGATTGGGCAACCCTGCTCTAAGAAAATGCTCTGTGTTCAGTGCAGGGTGAAAGAGCACCGGTTAGTTTGAGACACACTGCGAATCTGTTTCTCATCTTCAGCAAACTAACAAAACACAGGTGCGTCTAATTTTGGCATCCAGAATGAGATTTTCACTCTGCAGTAGAGTCAGCGCTGATATGAAACTTCCTGGCAGACTAAGACTGTATGCCGGACCCAGTTCGAGTGTCGGCACACAGTTTTAATCTCCCAGGAAATTTAATTTCGGCTTACTGAAAAAGACGCACCGTCCAAAATACAGGGGCGAAAAATTCATTAACTGGATAAAATTGGAGTAACATTTTTGCCAATACGTATACTGGGTAACATGGGACTAGTACCATCGCCGTAGTTGTTTTCAAATCGACAGTTCACTTAACTTTTTTGTTATGACTGACAGTAAACACTGAATGTTCGCTACGAGACTGTTTTTCCCGTCTCGGGCTACTTATCGTTACAACGCAGGAGCACTGTAACAGTGTGTGTGTGGGTGGGGGGGGGGGGGGGAGGGAAGGAGGGAGGTTTTGGTGCTCGGTTCCTGTCTGAGCTGGCTGCGTAGGGTTAACTGCCTTTGGATTACTTCGAACCGGCGGCCATTTGTGTAGCCATTCGACATCTGCCTTACTGCAGCTACGTTACAGTGTACTGTATCAAGCGAGGTTCGAACGACGACCCCGAGCTGGCGCCCAGGCAAGTTGTGCAATGCGATTAATTCGTTTTGCAAAAGATTTTCATTGGGATGAAACTAAAGCACAGCTAATAGCACCATTTGTAGTTGCACCGATAGCATTTTGCATGCAATAACATGCAGAAAACACGTTTATCCGGGAATTTTTTGAAACGTGCAGCTTCTGTACTTTTAACTTGCATAAATGGGTTCAAATTTTGCACGAAGGTAGGTAAATGGATAAAGTCAAAACGAGCCAAGATACTATGTACACCTGGTTTCAATTTTCATCTCTACGTGCGCCAGTTGCTACGACGTGCTATTTTAGGTGCCCACACGTGCATCTTTACATGTGTAAGTCAACGTGCGCGACTGATACGTGCCCATGTAAACCCCGCTTAATGTACCACTCTGTACCTGCCAAGATGTTTAGCAAACTAAAGAGTTTAGTTGATGCCGATTTTTACTGCACTACACACGCTGCCTCTTGTGAAAACTACATTGTAAGTCATCACACACGACACTACCCGCTCTCATCCCTTATCGTCTTCAGGAGTGCAGGTTTCTGTCCGCTTGGGGCGCTGCCGTCGCTGTGCATAAGGAAAACGGGCACCAGTGTGGTGAGAGTAACCTGTTAGTCCAGACTGTGGTTAGACAACACTCAGCCGCTGCGACGCGATATACACAAATACACGTGAGGTGTGTCGTAGGATCCTCAGCGCCTTCTCATCTTCCAGCAAACGGCCTCGCCGCAGTGGTAACACCGGTTTCCATCAGTTCACCTAAGTTAAGCGCTGTCGGGCTTGGCTGGCACCTGGCTGGGTCACTGTCCGGGTCTGCAGAGTGCTGTTGGCAGGCGGGGCGCACTCAGCCCCTGTGAGGCCAGTCGAGGAGCTACTAGAGAGAGAAGCAGCGACATAGGTCACCAGAACTGGCAACAGCATGGAGAGCGGTGTGCTCTCCACACGCCCATCCGTACCCGCATCCAGTAATGCCTGTGAGCCTCGGATGACACGGCGGCCGGTCGGAACCGTTGTGCCTTCAAAGCGTGTTCGGGCGGAGTCCTTTTTGTTCCCGTGGTCCGCAGATAAAACATCTTCACCACAAAAAATTTATCGCCAAACCATTTCTTGGAATAGCTGAATTCGTAAGAAATCACTCATCATTATTACAAGCATGTTGTATGAACATAATGTGTTCGCTTTTCTGCATCTACGAAAAATGGTCAGATGCAGCGGTGTCACGTAAGTTGGTGTGCCAAAGAGTCGGAAAAGTCGACAAACGCGGCTCTAACAAATAGTAAATCTCATTTATTCCTTTTCGGCATTTGTCACGCTTGTTCTGTAATAGACACCTGCATAAAAAGAGAATTCGAAGTTACTAGTTTTCTTTTAAATAAATCGGTAACACGAGATCTGAATTTCAGTTCTCAGTGTGGACAAGGAAGTTTTCTCGGCGCAAAGATAAGAATAATTCACCAGTCAGCAGGAGAGCGTAGACAGCTGTGATGGTAACCAGTCGCAGTTGCGAATTTTTGCGGTGTGAGTTACTCGCCTCCAGATCAGCTGGGGAATGAGCTGAAATGTTCGTATGTAGTTCGTGACATTTGTCTTATGCCATTTAACATGTATGAATCACATATGTGCTCGAAAAGCAGATAGTTTTTAGCGCTCTGTCTCTCTCTCTGTTTCTCCCTGTTCCACAATAGTCAGTATACATTACAACCTTCATAGGCAGAACCGATACAGTAACTATTGATTGTCTTTCACAACAAATTGAAAACTTTGATGTGTTGTCGTCAATGCCATAACAGCATGCCTTTCTAGTCGTGTCGAATGCCTTTCGTGGCTTGGGTTTATCAGATATGCGAATCAGGAAATACGTGGTACGAATTTGATGGCACCTACTTTGACGTTTACGACATTTTTATCTTCTTCATACCTTGTGTGGCACACGAATGATCTGAATTCGAAACTGTTGTACTGAACGAATCGATAGCTGTGGTGGTGTGGTGTCGGGTTGGTGACAACCAGTCAGTGCAGCAGTGCTGCCAACTATATTGTAAAGCCTGAAATGACTCTGCCAGGTTACTGTTTGCGCTACAATATACCTGACAGACACAAATGCAGAGGGTGTCTCAGGAGGGACGTTCGGTATACGGGGATATTTTATCAACAAAAGCATCACTCCGATACTGGTATATAATCACCGCTGTGTAAGGAAGGATGTAGTGTTCTGATACAAACAAATGTATTATAGTGATAAGTGGATGTTTCGCAATGCTTCCTTTCGAACTGTTACACAATAATTGTAATGTGTTACCCCTTAATCGAGCAGGTAGGTTAGAAAATTTAAAAGGGGAAGTGGATAGGTTAAAGTTACACTCCTGGAAATGGAAAACAGAACACATTGACACCGGTGTGTCAGACCCACCATACTTGCTCCGGACACTGCGAGAGGGCTGTACAAGCAATGATCACACGCACGGCACAGCGGACACACCAGGAACCGCGGTGTTGGCCGTCGAATGGCGCTAGCTGCGCAGCATTTGTGCACCGCCGCCGTCAGTGTCAGCCAGTTTGCCGTGGCATACGGAGCTCCATCGCAGGCTTTAACACTGGTAGCATGCCGCGACAGCGAGGACGTGAACCGTATGTGCAGTTGACGGACTTTGAGCGAGGGCGTATAGTGGGCATGCGGGAGGCCGGGTGGACGTACCGCCGAATTGCTCAACACGTGGGGCGTGAGGTCTCCACAGTACATCGATGTTGTCGCCAGTAGTCGGCGGAAGGTGCACGTGCCCGTCGACCTGGGACCGGACCGCAGCGACGCACGGATGCACGCCAAGACCGTAGGATCCTACGCAGTGCCGTAGGGGACCGCACCGCCACTTCCCAGCAAATTAGGGACACTGTTGCTCCTGGGGTATCGGCGAGGACCATTCGCAACCGTCTCCATGAAGCTGGGCTACGGTCCCGCACACCGTTAGGCCGTCTTCCGCTCACGCCCCAACATCGTGCAGCCCGCCTCCAGTGGTGTCGCGACAGGCGTGAATGGAGGGACGAATGGAGACGTGTCGTCTTCAGCGATGAGAGTCGCTTCTGCCTTGGTGCCAATGATGGTCGTATGCGTGTTTGGCGCCGTGCAGGTGAGCGCCACAATCAGGACTGCATACGACCGAGGCACACAGGGCCAACACCCGGCATCATTGTGTGGGGAGCAATCTCCTACACTGGCCGTACACCACTGGTGATCGTCGAGGGGACACTGAATAGTGCATGGTACATCCAAACCGTCATCGAACCCATCGTTCGACTATTCCTAGACCGGCAAGGGAACTTGCTGTTCCAACAGGACAATGCACGTCCGCATGTATCCCGTGCCACCCAACGTGCTCTAGAAGGTGTAAGTCAACTACCCTGGCCAGCAAGATCTCCGGATCTGTCCCCCATTGAGCATGTTTGGGACTGGATGAAGCGTCGTCTCACGCGGTCTGCACGTCCAGCACGAACGCTGGTCCAACTGAGGCGCCAGGTGGAAATGGCATGGCAAGCCGTTCCACAGGACTACATCCAGCATCTCTACGATCGTCTCCATGGGAGAATAGCAGCCTGAATTGCTGCGAAAGGTGGATATACACTGTACTAGTGCCGACATTGTGCATGCTCTGTTGCCTGTGTCTATGTGCCTGTGGTTCTGTCAGTGTGATCATGTGATGTATCTGACCCCAGGAATGTGTCAATAAAGTTTCCCCTTCCTGGGACAATGAATTCACGGTGTTCTTATTTCAATTTCCAGGAGTGTAGATATAGTGGTGTAAGTAGGCTGTTTATGTTTTCTTATTGGCAACGTTACGTAGCGCTCTGTATGAAAATCACTGGCTGTGCTGTGTGCAGTCTGTGGCTAGTTTGCATTGTTGTCTGCCATTGTAGTGTTGGGCAGCTGGATGTGAACAGTACGTAGCGTTGCGCAGTTGGAGGTGAGCCGCCAGCAGTGGTGGATGTGGGGAGAGAAATGGCGGAGTTTTGAAATTTGTAAGACTGGATGTCATGAACTGATATATATATTATGACTTTTGATGACCATTAAGGTAAATCCTTGTTTGTTCACTATTAAAATCTTTCATTTGCTAACTATGCCTATCAGTAGTTAGTGCCTTCAGTAGTTTGAATCTTTTATTTAGCTGGCAGTAGTGGCACTCGCTGTATTGCAGTAGCTTGAGTAACGAATATTTTTGTGAGGTAAGTGATTTGTGAAACGTATAGGTTAATGTTAGTGAGGGCAATTCTTTTGTAGGGATTTTTGAAAGTCAGATTGCGTTGCGCTAAAAATATTGTGTGTCAGTTTAAGCACAGTCATGTATAATTGTTCTAAGGGGACGTTTCAGTGGGAATTAGTGAAGTTCAGTGGTAGGAGGAACAAGACTTCCGGTCAGGTGAATACAGGGTTATAAATAAAAAAAACAAATAGGGGTACGGCAGGAGCAGCTTTAATCATGAATAAAAAAATAGGAGCATGGGTAAGCTACTACAAACAGCATAGTAAACGCATTATTGTGGCCAAGATAGATACAAAGCCAATGTGTACCACAATAGTACAAGTTTATATGCCAACCAGCTCCGCAGATGACGAAGAGATTGATGAAATGCATGATGAGATAAAAGAAATTATTCAGTTAGTGAGGGGAGACGAAAATTTAATAGTCATGTGTGACTGGAATTCGATAGTAGGAAAAGGAAGAGAAGGATAAGTAATAGGTGAATATGGAATGGGGGTGAGGAATGAAAGAGGAAGCCGCCTGATAGAATTTTGCCCAGAGGGTAAATTAATGATAGCTGACACTTGGTTATAGAATCATGAAAGCAGGTTGTATACATGCAAAAGGCCTAGAGACACTGGAAGGTTTCAGACAGACTATATAATGGTAAGACCGAGATTCAGGAACCAGGTTTTAAATTGTATGACATTTCCAGGGGCAGATGTGAACTCTGACCACAATCTATTGGTTATGAACTGTAGATTAAAACTAAAGAAACTGCAAAAAGGTGGTCATTTAAGGAGATGGGACCTGGATAAACTGAAAGAACCAGAGGTTTTAGAGAGTTTCAGAGAGAGCATTAGGTAATGATTGACAAGAACGGGGGAAATAAGAGTGGGTAGCTTTGAGAGATGAAATAGTGAAGGCAGCAGAGGATCAAGTAGGTAAAAAGACGAGGGCTAGTAGAAATTCTTGGATAACAGAAGAAATATTGAATTCAATTGATGAAAGGAGAAAATATAAAAATGCAGTAAATGAAACAGGCGAAAAGGAATACAAAAATCTCAAAAATGAGACCGACAGGGACTGCAAAATGGCTAAGCACGGATGGCTAGAGGACAAATGTACGGATGTAGAGGCATATCTCACTAGAGGTAAGATAGATACAGGGCTATTACAAATGACTGAAGCGATTTCATAAATTCACTGTAGCTCCATTCATTGACATATGGTCACGGCACACTACAGATACGTAGAAAAACTCATAAAGTTTTGTTCGGCTGAAGCCGCACTTCAGGTTTCTGCCGTCAGAGCACTCGAGAGCGCAGTGAGACAAAATGGCGACAGGAGCCGAGAAAGCGTATGTCGTGCTTGAAATGCACTCACAACAGTCAGTCATAACAGTGCAACGACACTTCAGGACGAAGTTCAACAAAGATCCACCAACTGCTAACTCCATTCGGCGATGGTACGCGCAGTTTAAAGCTTCTGGATGCCTCTGTAAGGGGAAATCAACGGGTCGGCCCGCAGTGAGCGAAGAAACGGTTGAACGCGTGCGGGCAAGTTTCACGCGTAGCCCGCGGAAAATTGGCTCATGCCAGAACTGGAGACCGACAGCGCCGACTTCATCTTTCAACAGGATGGTGCTCCACCGCACTTCGATCATGATGTTCGGCATTTCTTAAACAGGAGATTGGAAAACCGATGGATCGGTCGTGGTGGAGATCATGATCAGCAATTCATGTCATGGCCTCCACGCTCTCCCGACTTAACCCCATGCGATTTCTTTCTGTGGGGTTATGTCAAAGATTCAGTGTTTAAACCTCCTCTACCAAGAAACGTGCCAGAACTGCGAGCTCGCATCAACGATGCTTTCGAACTCATTGATGGGGACATGCTGCGCCGAGTGTGGGAGGAACTGGATTATCGGCTTGATGTCTGCCGAATCACTAAAGGGGCACATATCGAACATTTGTGAATGCCTAAAAAAACTTTTTGAGTTTTTGTATGTGTGTGCAAAGCATTGTGAAAATATCTCAAATAATAAAGTTATTGTGGAGCTGTGAAATCGCTTCAGTCATTTGTAATAACCCTGTACTTCCTAGAGTAAAATTAAAGAGAACTTTGGAGAAAAGAGAACCACTTGTATGAATACCAAGAGCACAGATGGAAAACCAGTTCTAAGCAAAGAAGGGAAAGCAGAAAGGTGGAAGGAGTATATAGAGGGTCTATACAAGGGTGATGTACTTGAGGACAATATTATGGAAATGGAAGAGGACGTAGATGAAGATGAAATACGAGACATGATACTGTGTGAACAGTTTGACAGAGAACTAAAAGACCTAAGTCCAAACAAGGCCACGGAAGTAGATAACATTTCATTAGAACTATTGATAGCCTTGGGAGAGTCAGCCCTCACAAAACTCTACCATCTGGTGAGCAAGATGTATGAGACAGGCGAAATACCCTCAGACTTGAAGAAGAATAAAATAATCCTAATCCCAAAGAAAGCAGGGGTTGACATATGTGAAAAATACCGAACTATGAATTTAATAAGCCACGTCTGCAAAATATTAACACGAATTATTTACAGACGAATGGAAAAAGTGGTAGAAGCTGACCTCCGGGAAGACCACTTTGGATTCCATAGAAATTGACCCTATGACTTATCTTAAAAGACAGTTTAAGGAAAGGTAAACCAACGTTTCTAGCATTTGTAGACTTGGAGAAAGCTTTTGACAATGTTGACTGGAATACTCTCTTTCAAATTCTGAAGGTGCCAGGGGTAAAATACAGGGAGTGAAAGGCTATTTACAATTTGTACAGAAACCAGATGGCAGTTATAAGAGTCAAGGGGCACAGAAGGGAAGCAGAGATTGGGAAGGGAGTGAGACAGGGGTGTAGCCTCTCCCCGATGTTATTCAATCCGTATATTGAGCAAGCAGTAAAGTAAACAAAAGAAAAATTCGAAGTAGGAATTAAAATCCATGAAGAAGAAATAAAAACTTTGAGGTTTTCCGATGACATCATAATTCTGTCAGAGTCAGCAAGGGACTTGGAAGGGCAGCTGAGCGGTATAGACAGTGTCTTGAAAAGAGGATATAAGATGCACATCAACAAAAGCCAAACGAGGATAGTGACATGTAGTCGAATTAAATCGGGTGATGCTGAGGGAATTAGATTAGGAAATGAGACACTTCAAGTAGCAAATGAGTTTTGCTATTTGGGGAGCAAAATAAGTAGAGAGGATATAAAATGTAGACTGGCAATGATAAGGAAAGCGTTTCTGAAGAGAAATTTGTTAACACCGAGTATGGATTTAAGCGTCAGGAAGTCGTTACCGAAAGTATTTGTATGGAGTGTAGCCATGTATGGAAGTGAAACGTGGACAATAAATAGTTAAGAGAAGAAGAGAATAGATGCGTTCGAAATGTGGTGCTACAGAAGAATGCTGAAGTGTAGATGGGAAGATCACATAACTAATGAGGAGGTACTGAATAGAACTGGGGAGTAGAGAAATTTGTGGCACAAGTTGACTAGAAGAAGGAATGGGTTGGTAAGACATGTTCAGAGGCATCAAGGGGTCATCAATTTAGTATTGGAGGGCAGCGTGGAGGGTAAAAGTCGTGAGAAAGACTAAGAGACGAATACACTAAGCAGATTCAGAAGGATGTAGGTTGCAGTAGGTACTGGGAGATGAAGCTTGCACAGAAAATAGAGTAGCATGGAGAGCTGCATCAAACCAGTCTTATGACTGGAGACCACAACAACAAAGCATAATACAATTCCTCAAGTAGAAGTGGGTGAATTCAACCGCTGGACACAAACCATAAGTTTTCGGCCGTGGGTTTCTGTTCAAAATATTGTGTACCCACTCACATCTACAAGTATCAGAAGTTTGTAACAGGAATTTCCGTAGACCCTGTAGCTCAATGCAATTAGTAATCCACAATCGAATTTATTCCGGTAGTTCCAGATTTTTATTATGTTATATGAACTTACCCCTGCTGTAAAATCTAAGGTCTCGACATTAGAGTGGACGTGTGCATGTGGTCACATTCGAACAACCAGCCGAAATCGCGACAAAATCTTTTTCCCTATATGTCTTTTTTCCTGTGGAAATTTCGGTAAAAGCAGCGTCAATAAATTTTGTAGAGCATTTTTCTACAAACTTGCATTTACGATTTTTTTCTCTCCCTTATAGGTTCCTAGATAGTATACGTTGAAAATGCATATGAGTTAGGAGAAACACACATTTTTCACGAATAGGTTTGATTTGGCTCGGCTGGCTCTGAGCACTATGGGACTTAACTGCTGAGGTCATCAGTCCCCTAGAACTTAGAACTACTTAAACCTAACTAACCTAAGGACATCACACACTCCCATGCCAGAGGCAGGATTCGAACCTGCGACCGTAGCGATCACGCGGTTCCAGACTGTAGCGCCTAGAACCGCACGGCCACCCCGGCCGGCGCGATTTGATTTGTCGCGAGTAGTTCTATCCAGGGAAATTTTGAGAAAAATTAACTGACAACAATGTAGTACATTTCCCTATGTGTCTTTTTTCCAGTGGAAATTTCGGTAAAAGCAGCGTCAATAAATTTTGTAGTGCATTTTTCTACAAACTTGCATGTACGATTTTTTTCTCTCCCTTATGGGTTCCTAGATATTATACGTTAAAAATGCGTATGAGGTAGGAGAAACACGCACTTTTCACAAATAGGTTTGATTTGTCGCGAGTAGTTCTTTCCAGGGAAATTTTGAGAAAAGTTAACTGACAATTATGTAGTACAGCATAAAATATCCGTAACACATATAAGCTGCAATGTGTTCATCCTGAGCCCTAGTTAGAAATGCTGAGATAAGGGAAAAGGAAGAAGAGCAGATAGTTTAAGTCTGAACACGATTTTAGTTGACATGTTACAATTTCCAGTCGGTAACATCCCAAAACAACGTTAATACATTTAAAATCTTGTTTTTCTGCGAATATTGACCGACATGCGAGATTTTGCTCATCACTCCACGTAATTTCCGATAGCAGGTGTTCCAGACTTAGTGGCGTTCGAATTGCTGATTAAAATTGCCATATAAATCGCTGGTGTGTCTTGTGACCAATTACTGGCAACAACTGCTGGTGACATTGCCAGCGAGATATTGCTCATGTGTAGGCTGCTAGATGAACTCGTCGTCGGCGAACCCATCAGATAACAGGATACACGAGTGTGTAAGAGGTCACGGGTAAGTGATGCTCACTGCTGTACTTTACATATCACCGAAATGAAACACAGCATTAATCAACGACGATCACGGCTCTTGAATGATACTTCCGCCTTCTGACTGTACAGACTTCCTTGTTCTATATTAATATCGTGGTTTTGTTCTTAAGTCATTATCTGGTTCATTCGGTATAATTAGACATTGTTAAGTGATGTCAACGTTGAGATCTATTGAGATGGATGTGCAGCATGCAGAAAATCCAAAATCGTCTAAATATATGACAAACAGGTAGCAAATATGTTTTCCAGTCATTAAACAATTGAGCCACATAATGAACATTAGTACACTAGTTACATGTGTAGGGAATTTGGTCTGAAAATATACTATGGAAGATACTGATTGACTGATGGCCAGAGATGAATGGCATAGGTTGTAACTCCGTCTCGGATAAGGCATGTGCACAGGAAGATCATAGGTATATAAAATCATACATCTTTGGAAGAACTATGTTTTCTGTGAATACACTTACAAATACATCTTTGGAAGATCAGTGTTTTCTGTGTCTACAAGGTGTAAACAGCATGTTCATAGCTTGAAAATGTGACACCATGCCGAAAGCAATACCCACATCATACACAGGTTTAAATGAGAAACATGTCCATGTGTCATACATACCATACTACAGAAAATTACGAGAATTTGCCTTTGACAAAGTCGACAGCGAAATGAATCAAAGTATCAGCAGCTCTAAGTCGTGCAGTCTCTACTATTTCAGTTCCAGGGAGATGAGAAGCCAACATAACGTGACAGCATTGAACTGGTGTTAAGGATACGAATTTCATTGGCGCAAGGACGATGAAGACGCCTCATTTAATGATACACAAACGGTAAAAAAGCAGTGAATAAATTCTAGCGTCCCGTTTCACCCTCGGCTTTGACCACAGGGTGAGCATTCGGATGCACGGATTTGATTTTCTGTTGTCGACACACATTGCCACAGTGGGCACGTGACCTCGGGGCGGCGTGGGTTTGTCCGTAAAACGTCCCACAAATTTGGAATGCCGCCATATCCTTAGTACCGACAGAGACCCTTCGTATGTGCTCTGTATTTGGGACAGGTGTTTTGTAGACACCATAACAATTTGCATTCGATACCTGGAATAAATTGTTCTCTCAGCTTAGATGAGTAAAATGAGCGGGCGTCGTCTCACTGCACCGTCACGTCAGCGTGTGTTCACACAGTCTGTCACGCCAAGTCACGTCAGTTCGCTTAGTCTGTGTGAGAGTATAGTATTGCAACTGAGGAAACAAGGTTGTTAATGGCCAAAGCAAACCTCATAAGGTATGTTACTGATCAGTTTTAATTGTGCTAAGACGTGAAACAACATTTCAAAACGTCGACATTTCTGTGGTGTGGGAAAGTGAGCATCTGTTCTGTTACTGTCAAACCTAAATAGTTTTGTCGCTTGTGTAAGAACATCCAATGCAAAAAACCTCCAAGTCGGCATGAAACATTTACAATTTGCCACGAAAATAAAGCACAATAATAAAATAAAGAAGATACAAAAGCACAATATCCACTACCATAATACAGGTGAATGCGGCAGAATAGGTTAACTTACGATGTTAGCAGACGATGATACTGTCGACATTTCCTTCCCTGGAAACCTTGACCCGCCGTGACGTGACGTGACAGTCTGTTGACGACTTGTCTGAATGCCACCATTGTGCAACGTTTTGACGGGACTCAATGGCCAAGATGAACTGTTCTTAAAAAGAGTCATGCCGAGATCACGTGATAATTTCTGCTTAATGTTGACAACGTGAGCATCACGCAGTGCACACTCCAGAGATTTTTCTACTCTATGGCTTTGACCGACGTCATATCTAAGTCACAGACGCTGCATCTGAAGGCAATGGGGTTTATTCCTAAAGCAAAGAATCTATCGCAGAAAAGAAAGATAATAGACGTACATACAATAAAAGTTCATTGCAGCTCACGCGAATTAAATAGCCACAAGTTACATCGCAAAGAAATTGAGGTAAGAAAAAAGAAAGCAACAACATTAAAAACAAACAGGCATAAAATAATTCCAGAATGAGATTTTCACTCTGCAACGGAGTGTGCCCTGATATGAAACTTCCTGGCAGATTAAAATTGTGTGCCGGACCGAGACTCGAACTTTTTTTTTTTTTGAACGTATATAGACTTTTATTTACAAAATAACAATTTTCGTTTTACAATTACAGTTTGCGTTTTACTTCTAAAGACGACACAATCCATTCTTTGCTTTTATTTTTCTGTTACTGTACTGTCCAGGTAATTATTTCATTTGGTGCTATTTTTATATATATATATTTTTCGAGAGTCTGTCAGTCACATTTCGTTAGTTGTTTCTTGCACTGTTTATTGTTGCAGTTTATCTTTTTCTGAGTCTTTGTACACTACATCTGTACGTGTGGCAGAATGGATTGGGAATAAGCATTGATTGTACGATCTAGTTATTTATAGAGAAAAATTAGCTAAAAAAAGTTATTTTATGGAAATTTTACTCATTACTAGTTATGGTATTACTATTATTATTGTTATTATTTTTGTAGATATTTGGAGTTGTGGATGTGCTCTGTTCATTTTACAATAATATTGAGTTATTACTATCTTCTTAGTAAATCTTGTGTTAGAAAACAAGGGGGAGGCATTTCACGTTGGGTCTTGAAAACGAGACCTTAGTGGGACATGCACTAGGCATGAAATCAGTTTGACAGAAATATTAACGAGTGTATCAATTGCCCGCTGTTGTTTGATGAGTGAACTCGGGAACATTTGCCTTTCGCGGGCAAGTGCTCTACCGACTGAGCTACCCAAGCACGACTCACGCCCCCTCCTCACAGCTGTACTTCTGGCAGTACCTCGTCTCTTACCTTCCAAACTTCCTGTGTTTGCAGGAGAGCTTCTGTTAAGTTTGGAAGGTAGGAGACGAGATACTGGCAGAAGTACAGCTGTGAGGACAGGGCATGAGTCGTGCTTGGGTAGCTCAGTTGGTGGAGCACTTGCCCGCGAAAGGCAAAGGTCCCGAGTTCGAGTCTCGGTCCAGCACACAGTTTTAATGTGCAAGGAAGTTTCATGCATTAAATTAATTATTATCACAGTTTATGCAAACAAGTGAAAGAACCATAGACGGCCTTTTAAGTCCGTAATATCACTCGTAGTAAACCCTTAACCTATATTTACACCTACAGGGATACTTTGCAAATTACATTTACGTGCCTGGCAAAGGGTTTATCGAACCACCTTCACGATAATCCTCTATTATTCCAGTCTCAAACAGCGTGCGGAAAAACGAACACCTATATCCTTCTGAGCGAGCTCTGATTTCCTTATTTTATGATGATGATAGTTTCTTCCCGTGTAGGTCGGCGTCAGAAAATATTTTCGCATTCTGAGGCGAAAGCTGGTGATCGAAATTTCGTGATAAGTTTCTGCCGCAACGAAAAACGCCTATGTTTTAATTATATCCGCCCCAAATCCTGTATCGTGTCAGTGACACTGTCTCCCCTATTTCTCGATAATGCAAAATGTGCTGCTCTTCTTTGAGCACTCTCGATGTAGTCCGTTTATTCTGTCTTGTAGGGAACCCACACCGTAGAGCAGCGCTCCAGAAGAGGACGGACAAGCGTGGTGTAGGCAGTCTCTCTAGTAGATCTGTTGCATCTTCAGCCAATAAAACGCAGTCTTTGGTTCACCTACCCACAACATTTCCTATGTATGATTTCCAATTAATGTTGTTCTTAATTGTGATTCTTAGGTGTTTAGTTGAATTTACAGTCTTTAAATTTGAGTGATTTATCGTCTAACCGAAGTTTCACCGATTCCGTTTAGCACTCATGTGGAGAACCTCACACTTTTCATTATTTAGGGTCAACTCCCAATTTTCGCAACATACAGATATCTTTTCTAATCGTTTTGCAAATTGGTTTTGATATTCTGATGACTTTACTAGATGGTAAATGACAGCATCATCTACAAACGAGCCGGCCGGAGTGGCAGAGCGGTTGTAGGCGCTTAAGTCTGGAAGCGCACGAGCGCTACGGTCGCAGGTTCGAATACTGCCTCGGGCATGGATGTGTGTGATGTCCTTAGGTTAGTTAGGTTTAAGTAGTTCTAAGTTCTAGTGGACTGATGACCTCTGAAGTTAAGTCCCATAGTGCTCAGAGCCGATCTACAAACAACCTCAGACGATTCATCAATTGTCTCCGAAATCGTTTATATAGATAAGGAACAGCATTACCTTGGTATCATTAAGTGCATTAGAATCACGTTGGGGAATTTATAACGGAATGCCGGGTTCAGTAAACAGTTCATTCGCATATCGCCTCACGGCAGCAGAGCAGAACTCGGAGGTCGCTTCCGAGGACAACAGGTCGAATCGCCAGACTGTCGTACAACTTAGCAGTCAGGGTGCATGGAGTAACCACGAGAGTGATCCTGCAGTCACACGAAGCCCCACTGCAGACCGTAACCCCGGGTGTCTAGCAGGCAGGCAGGTCGGCTGCAGGCACTCAAGTCGCCTCCTGCTAGTCGACTCCCGGCCATCACTGGCACCGAGGTGGAACCACCCGCCACCAGGAAACAAACGACACCTCCACCCTGCTGCGCTCCACTGACTTCTCGCTTGACACCACTCAACTCTGCAATGTCGCTGGTCTTCGGGCAGTGGAATGCACGCTACAAGACATCCACCTCGGACCTGTTCTTGAAGTAACCACTTTCTAACAGTTCATTGTGTCGTTGTGGTGCCAACTACCACATAAGCTGCCGCTGCAGATGCAGTACGGTACGCCAGAACCATACGCCAAACACAATTGTTTTCCCTCTCTGTAGTTCCACGTGGCCGTTTGGAGTCCAATCTTATTGGCTCCGTAGTTGATTGTCGTGACCGCTTGTGGCAACAATGATCTACAGTGGCAACATTCGGGGCAAGTTTTTCTGTAATGTTGCAAAAGGAACATGGACCTTCTTGTAGCCCTAATACACAACCTCTTTCATCCCCAGTGACAAACATCAATTGGCAAAGTCCAATTTCAAAGATAAATGAAATGTCACGTGCCTAGGGCCTCCCGTCGGGTAGACTGTTCGCCAGGTGCAAGTCTTTCGATTTGACGCCACTTTCGCGACTTGCGCGTCGATGCGGATGAAATGATGATAATTAGGACAACACAGCACCCAGTCCCTGAGCAGAGAAAATGTCCGACCCAGCCGGGAATCGAACCCGGGCCCGTAGGATTGACATTCTGTGGCACTGACCACTCAGCTACCGGGGGCGGACAGTTTCAAAGGTAATTAACGCTCACGAACGTTGCAGAAAGTATTTAAAGGAAACTTGATTTGCATCCCCATAGTGGCGCTGCTAGCCACACTCTTGTGCGACTGGCACTGCTCTTAAATCTGGATAGACATCATCATTCTGAAGCAGAAAGGCGCCTCCCAGCTTACGTTTCAGTTGCAGAACTGCTCCTTGGTGTTGCGATTTTCAGATCCGACTATAGGGGTGCAGCTTTCTCCATTTCGAAGGAATCCCCCCCAGGCGTACCCCCCCCCCCCCTCTCCACCCCTCCCCTCACAACCACCACCTACTCTTCCTCCACCCCCCCCCCCCAGCTGATGTGGTGCCTTTGTCTTTTCAACTAATATCCTAGTAGCGCAGTTTTCTGGCTAATAGTAGCTATCTCGACACCTCACACTTACTACAATATATACACACACATGATCGACAATCATTTTGATCAACAAATTTATTTATATTACAAACGCAGTTATCGACGGGTTTATATAACGATACGATATTGTAGTGCCTGTGTTATTCCGAATTACGATGTGAAGCTCGTTTCGACGTGCCTGCATCGTAATTCGGAATAACACAGGCACTGCAATGGCGTATTCATCCTCCGATTGTAGGCAGGCGACTTTATATGGAAACGTCTCCCCTGTGTTGGAATACACTTAATGGAGGTAAGGGTACAGCTTGCAGACACATGGTTGACAACAAACAGGTGTTTGCGGCTGGCCGCGGGTCTCGCTCGGATAGCCTAATGACAAGGCGGCCACTCGCGACGAGTGGGACGTCCGGGTTCGAGTCCCGGTCCGGCACAAACTTTCACTGTCGTCACTCCACTCCACAGCTTATGGTTGTCCATGTTCGCAATTTCGAATACATTTAATGCACAAAGGGCGTTCAAAAAGTTTTGCACAGTCGTCTCTAATTTTTTTACTTTTTGAAGGAGGAGAATGAAATTTTTTGTGAACATACTTGGAACATTTAGCTCTACATTGAGCCTACACTATGTAGCCTCCATCAGCTGTGACGCATCTGGCCCAACGTTCTTTCCATGACGTAAATGCACTTTGGTAAAATTCTGGGGATTGACTTTTAACCATCGCTTGACACAGGAAATAAGTCTCATTATCAAGTTTTACCGCGCAGGTGGGCCTTCTGACGATCAAAGAGGTAAAAATCAGATGGAGCCAAGTGCGGACTGTAGGGAGGATGAGGAACAATTTTCCAATCCACTGTCCTGATTTTCCTCTGAGGCATAAACGCTGTATGGGGTTTGGCATTGTCACGGTGTAGTCTGATGAACTGACGCTGAAGCTGTGGTCTGTGGGTCTTGATGGCACGTCGCAGCTTGTCCATTGACAAACAGTAATGGTCCCGATTAGCTGTGGAGCTAGGTTCCAAAAAGTCAATGAAAACGACACCACACTGATCCCAGAAGAACGAGGTCATCACCTTTCACCCTGCTGTCCGTGAACGTCTTTGTTTCTTCTCCCGAGGGGAACCTGGATGGCGCCGCTCCATGGATTGGACTTTGCTCTCAGGTTCGGACAAAAACAACCATGTTTCATCCCGTGCAATGACGCCGTCAAGACACTGTTTCCACTCTTCAGTGAAGGTCTTCATGAGACCCTAGCACACATTCTTCCTCATCGTTTTCATTTCGCTTGTCAATAATCTAGGCACCCAACGTGCAGAGACTTTTCTGTACCCTAGTGACTGTACCAGTGATACCACACTACCCAATGGAGTCATTTCAGCAATCTGTCGTGTCGTCACACATCTGTCATTTTGGATGATTTGATCAATGGTCTCCTTATTCACGTCACTCACTGCCATGGATGGTCTACCGCATCGTGGATTTCCCAGTAGAGAGAAATCAAATTCTTTAAACCTCTGCAACCATCGCTGGATACTGCTGCGATTCACAGTGTCCTCCCCATTAACAGGGAGCAACTTCCTGTGAATCAATGTGGCAGAGTCATCGCCTGTTTTGAAGGGGAACTCCATCATCGACCGTTGTCGCCACCTGACATTTACTTCACGGTCCATTATGGCTCACCTGTAAAAAAAAGGAAATACTTTTATATACCAACTTATATCTGAATGTTCAAAGTATGTTCACAAAAAATTTAACTCTCCTCCTGCAAAAAATAAAAAAATTAGCGACGACTGTGCAAAACTTTTTGAACGCCCTTTGCAGATCTACAATGAAGGGCGAAAGAAACTGGTATAGGCATATATATTCAAATACAGAGATATGTAAATAACCAGAACACGGCGCTGCGGTCGGCAGCACCTATATAAGACAACAAGTGTCTGGCGCAATCATTAAATTGGTTATTGCAGCTTCAGTGACAGGTTATCAACATTTAAGTGAGTTTGTACGTGGTGCACGAGCGATGGGACACAGCATCTCCGAGGTAGATATGAAGTCGGGAGTCTTCCCCGTACGATCATTTCACGAGTGTACCGTGAATATCAGGAATCGGGTAAAACATCAAATCTCCGACATCGCTGCGACCGGAAAAACATCCTGAAAGAACGGTACCAACGACGACTGAAGAGAATAGTTTAACGTGACAGAAGGTCAACACTTATGCAAATTGCTGCAGATTTCAATGCTGCACCATCAACAAGTATCGGCGTGCGAACCATTCAACAAAACATGATCGATATGGGCTTTTGGAACCAAAGGCCTACTCGTCTACCCTTGGTGACGGCACAACACAAAGCTTTACTCCTCGCCAGGGCCCGTCAACAGCGGCGTTGGGCTGTTGATGTCTGGAAACATGTTACCTGGACGGACGAGTGTCGTTTCAAGTTCTAGCGACGGATGGATGTGTGCAGGTATGGAGACAACCTCATGAATCCCTGCATGTCAGTAGCGAGGGTTCAAGCTGCTGGAGGCTTTGTAAGGATGTGGGGCATGTGTACTTGGAGTGATATGGGACCTCTGATACGTCTATATACGACACTGACAGGTGACACGTACGTAAGCACCTTGCCTGATGACCTGCATCCATTCATGTCCATTTTCCATTCCGACGGATTCGGGCAATTCCAGAAGGACAATGCGACGTCCCACACGTCGAGAATTACTACAGAGTGGCTTCGGGAACACACATATGGGTTTAAAACACCTCCGCTGGCCACCAAACTCCCCAGACATGAGCATCACTGAGCACATCTGGTATGTGCTGCAAAGTGCTATCCAGAAGATATCTCCACTCCCTCTTGCGGATTTATGGTGTTCATTCCTTCCAGCACTGCTTCAGACATTAGTCGAGTGCATGCGGCACTTCTGCGTGTTCGCGGGTGCCTTACATGGTGTTAGGCAGGTGTACCAGTTTCTTTGGCCCTTGACTGTGCATCAGTTCCCAATTCATTATTAAAGACTGGCACGTCATGAGATTTTTGTGTCGAAATAGTAAACCAGTACGCCCGGACATCTGCTACACGTCTCTTAGTGTAACTCGATGTCGTCCTAAGTCCACGTTGCAGGCGTATTTGTGAAACAAATACTCTTTTGTGACGAATGTGTGTCCGCAGTTGATGACTGGTAAAGTAAAGGAAAAAATGAGCGAGTCACGGGTGAGAGACGTCACGCTTCCTGCGGTTCAACCTTCCTGCGGAAACACTTCCGCTGCACGTAGCGCACACTCAGTCAGAGCTCCCTGCGGTACGCACCGCGTGTGTTCGTTCCCACCTCTGCGTGAGTAGCTGACAATGGACCCAGCGGGCGTAGCTACGTCGCTGCTGGTTTTGCTGGCAGCAAATAACTCCTCGATACTCGACTGTGTCTGTAACCACGTCGCCAACGTCACCGACGAAATGAGTTACGGCGATGGACTGATGTGGGAGACGTACTGCCAAGACCTCGGTGAGTACATCTTCGTACAGTGTCGACTCACTCGACGTTACGCAGTACACAGTTATGTACTGCAAACAGGCTGTTTGACTTACATGTAGTGCTGTGAAACCAGGTAAAACGTTCACAGGCCACCAGTGAAGGACTACATGTACGTCTACATCTGTATGATCACTCTGCAATTCACATTTAAGCAGTTCATCGAACTACATTGTCCCTTCAAGTTACGTGGCTAGTGTTCCACTCTCGAACAGCTTCCGGGAGAAATGAACATTTAAGTCTTTCCATGAGTACCCTGATTTCTCCTCGTATTCTCTGTGTAGGTGGGCGCAAAAAAAAGTTATTCCCACACTCTGAGGAGAAAGCTGGTGATTGCAGTTTCATGAGAAGAACCCGTCTTAACGTGAAACGTATTTTTTTTTTTTTCATGACAGCCACCCCAATTCCTGTATTATATCAGTTCAAATGGTTCAGATGGCTCTGAGCACTATTGGACTTAACTTCTGAGGTCATCAGTCCCCTAGAACATAGAACTACTTAAACCTAACTAACCTAAGGACATCACCCACACCCATGCCCTAGGCAGGATTCGAACCTGCGACCGTAGCGGTCGCGCGGTTCCGGACTGTAGCGCCTAGAACCTCGGCCGGCTATTATATCCGTGGCACACTCTCCCCTATTTCATGGTAATACAGAACGAGTGCCCTTCTTTGGACGTTTACGATGTCCGTTAATCCTGCCTGGTAAGAATCCCACTCAATACAGCAATATTCCGGAACAGGGCGGACAAGTGTAGTGTAGGCAGTCTCTCTAGTGGACCTCCTGCAGTTTTATAATCTTCTGCCAATAAATCGACGCCTTTGGTTAGCCTTCCCACACACATTACCTATGTGACATTTCCAATTTAATTTACTCGTAATACTAATCTCTAATTCTTTAACTCAATTAGATTTCTTTAATTTATCGTGTTACTGAAATTTCGCGGATATATTTTACTACTCATGTTAATGACTTCACACTTTCCATTATTTAAAGTCAGTTGCCACTTTTCAAATCATACAAATACCTTGTCTAAATCATTTTGAAATTGTTTTTGATCATCTGATGACTTTACGACAATAGTAAATTACAGCATCAGCAGCAAGTGGCTTGTAGTGAAATACCGTGCTGACGGAATATCGTTTCAGTTATGCGACTGGATTCGTGATTTCCTGTCAGAGAGGTCGCAATTCGTAGTAACCGACAGAAAGTCATCGAGTAAAATAGAAGTGATTTCTAGCGTTCCCCAAGGTAGTGTTATAGGCCCTTTGGTGTTCCTCATCTACGTAAACTATTTGGGAGACAGTGTGAGCGCCGGCCGGTGTGGCCGTGCGGTTCTAGGCGCTTCAGTCTGGAACCGCGTGACCGCTACTGTCGCAGGTTCGAATCCTGCGTCGTGCATGGATGTGTGTGGTGTCCTTAGGTTAGTTACGTTTAATTGGTTCTAAGTTCTAGGCGACTGATGACCTCAGAAGTTAAGTCGCATAGTGCTCAGAGCCACAGTCTGAGCAGCCGCCTTGGCTTGTTTGCAGATGATGTTTATCGACTAATAAGGCCATCAGAAGATCCAAACAAATTGTAAAACGTTTTAGAAAAAATATCTGTATAGTGGGAAAATTGGTAATTGTCGCTAAATAATGAAAAGTGTGAGATCATCCACATGAGTGCTAAAAGGAATTCGTTAAACTTCGGTTACACGATAAATCAGTCAAATCTAAGCACCGTTAAGTTCAACTATATAACTAGGAATCACAATAATCAACAATTTAAATTGGAAGGAACACACAGAAAATGTTGTGAGGAAGGCTAACCGAAGACTGCGTTTCATAGGCAAAACACTTAGAACAAGTAACGGGTCTACTCAAAAGACTGCCTACACTACGTTTGTCCGTCGTCTTTCAGGATACTGCTGCGCGGTGTGGGATCCTTACCAGATAGGATTGACAGAGTACATCGAAAAAGTTCAAAGAAGGGCAGCACGTTTTGTATAATCACGAAATATGCGAGAGAGTGTCACTGAAATGATACGGGATTTGGGCTGGACATAATTAAAACAAAGGCGTTTTTCGTTGCTACGGAATCTTCTCACGAGATTTCAATCAGCAACTTTCTCCTCCGAATGTGAAAATATTTTGCTTACGCTGACCTACGATAACCATAAGAAAATAAGGGAAATTAGAATTCGCACTGAGAGATACAGGTGTTCGTTTCCTCCGAGCTGTACGAGATTGGAATAATACACAATTATTGTGAAAGTGGTTCGATGAACCTTCTGCCAAGCACTTAAATGTGATTTACCCGTGTAGATGTAGATGCAGATGAAAAAAACCTTTGTGGACTGTTCAGATTGTCCCCTAAATGATTCATGTAGATCAGGAACAGCAGAAGTCCCATAAATCTTCCTTGGGAATTACTCGAAGAGTTTCCGTCGATTACTACGAACTATGACCTCTCTGACATGAAATCACGAATCCACTCGCACAACTGAGACGATGATCCATACACACGTAATTTGTTAACATTCCGCCTGTGAGGAACAGTGTCAAAAGCCTTCTGAAAATATAAAAATATTAAATCAATTTGACATCCCCTTTCGATATCAGTTATTACTTCGTGAGGATAAAGAGCGTGTTGTTTCTTCACAAGAACGATATTTACTGAATATGTGTTAGTTATCTCTCGATAAAACGCCTTCTTCCATGTGATTCATAATGTTCGAGCGCAGTGCATCTTCAAAGTCATTCCGCAAATCGTCGTTACTGATGTGGATCTGCAATGCACAGGATTACTCCTGTTTCCGTTCTTAGTCTTGGTGTGACTCGTGCAACTTTCCAGTCTTCGGGTACGGCTCTTCCGTGGAGGGGGCGGTTGTATGCGACTTCTAAGTACGGAACTGTTGCATCAGCGTAGCCTGGAAGGAACCTGACTGGTATACAGTCGGGACTGGAAGAGTTCCCTTTATTAATAGATTTGAGCTGCTTCGCTACAGCGAGGACAACTACTTCTAAGTTACTCATGTTGACAGTTGTTCTTTATTCGAAATCTGGAATATTTACCTCGACTTCTTCGGTGAACGAATGTCGGAAAACGATGTTTAGTAACTCTCATTTACTGGCACTGTCATCAGTAACATCACCATTGTTAACGCGCAGTGAAGGTACTGATTGTGTCTTGCTGCTGCTGTACTTTACGTATGATCGGTATCTCTTAGTTTTTTGAGAAAACTATTCAAGATATGTCCCATCGAAGTTCCCTTCTCTAAAACTTTGCCGATCTAGTTGTTCTTTCCTTCGTTTAAAAATTTGCGTGATTTTTTCTGTTGCTTCTGCAACACCGTTCTGATATGTTTTGTGTATCGTGGTGAATCTGTTTGATACGCATCCCTCAACTGCGGTCGATGCCATTTCCTAGCAGTCAAACCCCATCTTGTCTGTATTTAGATAATGCGATCGAAAAGAGTGGAGACTGCGTGAAGCGGACTTTTATCTGCTTGTTAAAGTAGATGTATTTTGCATGTACACTATGTGCTCAAAAGTATCCGGACATCCCTAAAAACGTACGTGTTTCATATTTGATGCATTGTGCTGCCACCTACTGCCAGGTACTCCATATCAGCGACCTCAGTAGTCATTAGACATCGAGAGAGACCAGAATGGGGCGCTCTGCGGAACTCACGGACTTCAAACGTGGTCAGGTGATTGGGTGTCATTTCTGTAATACGTCTGTACGCGACATTTCCACACTCCTAAACGTCCCTAGGTCCACTGTTTCCGATGCGATAGTGAAGTGGAAAGGTGAAGGGGCACGCACAGCACACAAGCGTACAGCGCGACCTCGTCTGTTGACTGACAGAGACCGTTGACAGTTGAAGAGGGTCGTAACGTGTAATGGGCAGACATCTATCCAACCATCACACAGGAATTCCAAACTGCATCAGGATCCACTGCAGGTACTGTGGCAGTTCGGCGGGAGGTGCGAAAACTTGGAGTACGTGCTCGAGCGGCAGTTCATAAGACACATATCACGCCGGTAAATACCAAACGACGTGTCGCTTGGTGTAAGGAGCGTAAACATTGGACGATTGAGCAGTGGGAAAACGTTGTGTGGAGTAACGAATCACGGTACACTGCATGGGGGCTTAATTAAAATAGAATGCAAATAATTTTAAATTTTGCTTTAGTAGCTGTATGTCCGATTACGCAGTCTCGTAAACGGTTGGCCCTGACTCGTATTATTACGCTATCTGACTGCTTAGAACAATAACAAAGAATGAAATGGAAATTTTCATTAACACAATTAATTAATTAATTAAGTCCCCAGCAACTATAAAACCTACGAAACCAAAGCACAAGTATAACTGTTCTGTGTGTGGAAGTATGACTCAACGTACGCATCTGGCACGGTTCTTCTTCAATAACACAAGAATTTTTAAATAACATTTATACTGAATTAATTAAAGAAAATAAAAATACCATAATTACTCAAGAAAACCAGAATTACACTCTAATACAAGAACACAAGCCAGATGCTTTGTTGACTGAACCTGTAATGACGCATTATTTAAAACATGGAAATAATGAAAAATAAATCAAGTTTCGTTACCTTCATATATTGACCAAAATCACTCTAATCATTACAATATATCTCCACACCGACTCGCTATTACCACATCTCAACAAGAACTTTTCAGTATCACATCTCAGCAAGCACTCCCTACTAGCACATCTGAACACGAACTGACTACTACGAGTCCTGGACAAGCACTGCCCACTACGACATCTCAATAATCACTGCCAGTGGAGGCGGCGGAACAATGCTCTCTAGCGATCTCTGGCGCTGTGGCTCAGTGTAGCCACCTTTCATATGCCCTTCCTCCACGGCTAGAATTTGATGATATTTTTGCCAGCATTGGTGGTGAAAATACCACCAAATTCGTCAAAAAAATACAGACAAAAATAAAAGATAATATTAATACGTAAATATCATATAACTAGATAAAATTTTGGCTTTGCACTGATCTTTCAATAACCTATTATATAGAATACAGTAAGCAATACACATTCTTTCATACATGTGACTTTACATAATAGTTTACACAAGTATTACGTGGTTAAACAATTCAATCAATAGCGTCAGCAATGACGAATATGTGCAGGTAAGAGTCTCATAACTTTTCACAACCAGTAATACACAAAAAATCAGTTTATACAAATATTCACATAAACGCTTTCCATAGCTCAAGAATAAGCAGTTGACAGTTCCAGCAGTAGCACCCTGCAATGGTCAACAGGTGCAAAAACCAACAAGTAACATTTTTTCAATAGAAACAGTCCATCAGTGGCACCCAGTAATGTTGAATAGGTGCAGACACCAACAAGTGTGCATTTCAGTATAAGCAGTTCCATTAGTGGCACCAGCAATGTTGAGCAGGTGCACACAGCAACAGGTGACATCTTTTCAGTAGAAGCAGTCCATCAGTGGCACCCAGCAATGTTGAGCAGGTGCAGACACCAACAAGTAACACCATTTCAGTAGAAGCAGTCCATCAGTGGCACCCAGTAATGTTGACCAGGTGCAGACAGCAAGAAGCAACATGATTTCAGTAGAAGCAGTCCATCAGTGGCACCCAGCAATGTTGAGCAGGTGCAGACACCAACAAGTAACACCATTTCAGTAGAGGCAGTCCATCAGTGGCACCCAGTAATGTTGACCAGGTGCAGACAGCAAGAAGCAACATCATTTCAGTAGAAGCAGTCCATCAGTGGTACCCAGCAATGTTGAGCAGGTACACACAGCAACAAGTCACATTTCTCCGCAGAAGCAGTTCCATAAAATTCACTATCACTGATCACACTGTTCATCAGAGTTTATAAGCAGAAATTAAACATGTCCTAGTGGCACCAATCATGTAGAAAAGGTACAAGTATCAGTCCATAATTTTTACTATCACTGATCACACAGTTCATCAGCAGAAATTAAACATGTCTAAATGTCACACATCATGTTGAAAAGTGCAGCACCAACACTAATCAGGCAGTTCAGGCATGAACAATAGTTTGAACACACATATAATGCTTTTACACTAAACATACAAATCATAACAAACACACAAATGATATCAGATAATTGTCCTATTAACTATTACAATACTCAAATACCAGTAAACCTATAATATTTATGGGTGTCAGTGCAAGCCACTACAAACAAATAAAATAATATTTAGGAGATAGGTGGGTAGGATTAGGAAAGGAAAACACACAAAACACACTCACTCATCTTTCATCCACATTAAGTGCTACTGTGTAATTGAATAGTGTTAACTGTGTAAATGTAACTCTGTCCAAGATTTGATGTTCGACATGTGTATCAAGTAGTAGTGGCAGCAATGTATAACAGTCAATAATAGTTAAGTCAACGTCATAGTCATCATGTCAAGACCAATGTTTGCCAAGCCAAATCAAATGTATCGTTGCTGAACAACTGTCAGTGAGCCAAACAAATGCTTCCTCTCTCAAAAAAAGTATGTACTGCTTATTGATTTAACAAAGTGTGTGTAGACAATCTTCGAGTCTGCCATCTTCATCCTCCTTGTTCCATATAAACCAACAAAAAAATATGCTCCTTACTTACTTTACTTCTTATCCACCAAAACTCCAATAATCATCAACTTCATATAATCTTAATATCTAAATAATACTTCTTCAATACGTCGATACATATAAACCTTATTGCCAATATCATTTCACTTCCATAACAACTCTTTCCTCTAGTCAGTCTCCTCGAACAAGCGCAGACAAAATCCTAATGCAAACCTCAATTCATCATCTCATACAATCCGAAGACACAATGTCAACACACAACCTCTCGTGTAATCCATCTGATCCAAATCTGCTACTCATTATAAATTATAAGATACATTTTGGTTCCTTGTCCATCATTAAATAAAAGAAATGCATACATGAGCTCTAACAGACTTAGTTCGAATAACTCTCAGTAATTAAGTACGATTACGAAGTGTTAATGATCATGATATTTCAGTGTGTACACCACTTCAAAAATTATGGCAAACAGAAGCAAACATGTGGAGTATTTCTTGTGTCAAGTGTCACTTCCTATTTCAATTGCTCACGAAGAATGCAGTGTAATAACTGTCAATGGTCTAACCTAGTGTTGGTATGTCATGTCGTTAGCTTCCTTCCTATTAGCATAAATTTATACAGCTTCCATAAAACCTCAGCTCATGTGACTTCTATGAAGTTTCTTGTACTCATGTCGTTCGTCGAATTATAGCAGTTCATTTTCTTATCTTAAAAATATAAGGCACTGAGCGTAAGCAAAACATGCAATAGCGAGTAAATATACCAGTAGAGAACAGAATGTCAACAAGTGGATGCAGCACAATTCTTACAACGAGGCTCTGCCAAGCGCACAATCTGTAACTAATACCATAGTGTAACCTAAACTTCTATGTTCGTACACTGTACATCAGCATTTCTATACACCAAATTAAAGAGTAGTTATGACAACAAAACAGAAATGTGTAAATATGCAATCCATACGCACAGCAGCAAACATATATCTTACGTAATAAACACGTCATTAGCATCATATCAGCATAAGCAAATTAATGTACATATGTAATCTTAATAAGTAAACATGAAAGCACAAGCAGATAAATCACAAAGTATAACTTACATACATAACAGCACAACTAATCAGGTGAGAGTTATAATTTAAATAAATAAGCACAGCAGGCACATAATAAAAAAATATGACATCAGTGAAAAAGCATTGCAGCCAAGCGATGCATAATATACATAAGTACGAACCCGGTTCATTAATCACTCATTGTCAAAATCAGTTAATGTGCGCAAGCACGTCGCTTCACTAGTAAATTCATAGAACATGAAATTTAGCACAAAGTATGAATCACGTAATCGCGAGCAGCAAATTACGTCTAAAGTACGTACCTAAGTGGAAATATGTTACCTGAAAAATAAACTCAATTAATCATTACCTTTTTAGTTTATTACTTTTTTCTTCGAAATGACATTCTTCCTGAAATTTTCTCAATAGCAAGTCGTCTTAACGTCGGACACGCACAGAATTTACCTGAAGTTCTTAAATATTTTATAGAACCATATCCTTCATATATTGACCAAAATCACTCTAATCATTACAATATATCTCCACACCGACTCGCTATTACCACATCTCAACAAGAACCTTTCAGTATCACATCTCAGCAAGCACTCCCTACTAGCACATCTGAACACGAACTGACTACTACGAGTCCTGGACAAGCACTGCCCACTACGACATCTCAATAATCACTGCCAGTGGAGGCGGCGGAACAATGCTCTCTAGCGATCTCTGGCGCTGTGGCTCAGTGTAGCCACCTTTCAACACAACGTGGCGATCCGATGGCAGGGTGTGGGTATGGCGAACGCCCGGTGAACGTCATCTGCCAGCGTGTGTAGTGCCAACAGTAAAGTTCGGAGGCGGTGGTGTTATTGTGTGGTCGTGTTATTCGTGAAGCGGGCTTGCACTCCTTGTTTTGCGTGGCACTGTCACAGCACAGGCCAACACTGATGTTTTAAGCATCTTCAAAAATGCTTCAAATGGCTCTGAGCACTATGGGACTTTTCTGAGGTCATCAGTCCCCTAGTACTTAGAACTACTTAAACCTAACTATCCTAAGGCTATCACAGACATCCACACCCGAGGCAGGATTCGAACCTGCGACCGTAGCCGTCGCGCGGTTCCAGACTGTAGCGCCTAGAACCGCTGGCCCACCTCCGGCTGGGTTTAAGCATCTTCGCGCTTCCCACTGTTGAAGAGTAATTCGGGGATGGCGATTTATGCTTAAAACACGATCGAGCACCTGTTCATAATGCACGGCCTGTGGCGGAGTGGCTACAAGACAATAGCATCCTTGTAATGGACCGGGCTGCACAGAGTCATGACCTGAATCCTACAGAATACCTTTGGGATGTTTTGGAACACCGACTTCTTGCCCAGCCTCACCGACTAACATCGATACCTTTCCTTAATGCAGCACTCTGTGAAGAATAGGCTGCCACTCCCCAAGAAACCTTTCAGCACCTGACTGAACGTACGCCTGCGAGAGTGGAAGCTGTCATCAAGGCTAAGGGTGAATTCCAGCATTACCACGAACTTGTAAGTCATTTTCAGCCAAGTGTCCAGATACTTCTGATAACATGGCATATTTTTGGTGGGTTTAGGTGTTACGGTATTCACTCTCGCTACAACAACCTTGTAGTCACTAATCGGTGTATCCGCCATTGTGCTCTCTATTGGCTCACCATTATTTGTTGCTAAGAGTTAAAATATAGTTTCGCAACCATTAACACTTCGAGTGCGCTCCTGAACTAACAGTTCGAAATAGTTTTGTAAGGAAGCATTCACTGGTATTTCGAAATAAGTTTCTTGCATGCCACCGACTGTAAACATATATTTTTTTCCAACGTATCGAGTGTAGATCGAAGTCACCATCACCTATAATTGAACGTATGGGGTGCCTGTTTGAAATGAGACTCAAGTTTCCCTTGAAGGACTACGTTTATTAGGACTGAGTTTTTTAGAGGAAACCGACACCTCAGTTTCAAGTCTACAGATCTATGGACTTTGTCTAATCTGTTTTTCAGGCGAGACGATATCTTGAAGTATTTTTGGGAAAGCCTGCAAATTACCCGTGTAGATCAATCAGAAGGAAAGAAATTGTAGAAGGTAGTTGAAGATTGCGATCTTTTTACAGGGGCAAGGAATCGGAATTCGGTGCATGCGCAGTGATAGACAAATGTAAATTTCCGTGTCATAAGCGAAAATGGCGAACGGCATTCTGCGTGTTACAATTGATCTGTCTGTTATGGCAGTACTGAGCAGGTATCATCAGCGATTCAGTTAAGCGCCTCCTAATGCCGACAATACGAGCATTCTCAGGCGGCATCGGCAGTCTGAAGGGCAGAACGTTCGTACAAAGAAAGAACCACCGACCGGCGCGAAGCAGATTATCGCTAATGTTTTCTCCATGAAACCCACACATAACACCTGTTGAGCATGAACGCTTTTTTGATGTCTTTTACACTGAAAAGCCAAAGAAATGGTACGCCTGCCAAATATCGTGTAGGGCCCCAGCAAGCAAGCACAAGTGCCGCAACACGGCGTGGCATCGACTCGACTAGTATCTGAAGTAGTGCTGCAGGGAACTGACACCGTGAATCCTGCAGGGCTGTCCGTGAATCCGTAAGTGTACTACGGGACGGAGGTCCCTTCCGAACAGCACGTTGCAAGCCATCCCAGATATGCTCAGTAATGTTCATGTCTGAAGAGTTTGGTGGCCAGCGGAAGATTTTCAACTCATAAGAGTGTTCCTGGAGCCGCTCTGTAGCAATACTGGACGCGAGGGCGTCACATTGCCCTGCTGGAATTGTCAAGTCCGTCGGAACGCACAATGGACATGAATGGATGTGGGTGATCACACAGGATCCTTACGTGCGTGTCACTTGTCAGAGTCGTGTCTAGACGCATCGGTGGTCCCATATCATTCCAACTGCACATGGTCCACGTCATAAGAGGGCCTCCACCAGCTTGAACAGTCCACTGCTGACGTACAGGATCCATGGATCCGTGAGGTTGTCTCCATACTCGTACACGTTCATCCACTCGATACAATTTGAAACGAGAGTCGTCCGACCAGAAAATATGTCTCCAGTCATCAACGGCCCAATGTCGGTGTTGTCCACACCACTTTCTTTGGCGCTCCAGTGTATATTCTGTGCCGTTCCTGTCGGTATGTACTGGTGTGCATTGAACAGCTACAGCCGTTTCCAACAGCTATATTAGTTTTCCAGTGCCCTCTGTTATTTCGAGCAGTGGCTTGTAGTGCTACCAGTGTTTTCCAATGGCCGGTGAACGTGCTTAGCTCACGTGGCGAGTCAGACTGCGTGGTGCTTACAGCAGGCCGTAGTTGAGGGGTGGAACGGTACTTGACACACACACGCACACACACACACACACACGCACACACACACACACACACTCACACTCACACACACACACACACACACACACACATATATATATATATATATATATATATATATATATATATATATATATATATATATATATATATATACAGCGTGGATCATAATTAATGGTGTAAACGCAAGTAGTTGAAAGTACACGATACTAGAAGCAAAAAAGTCTCAGTAAACATAGCGTCGTAAATGCATGCCTTAAGAGCTACGAGCAATTCTTCATCTTCGATACTGTGAAGCAGATCTCATCTACTGCAGGCTCTTTGCTTTCCACATTTTGGGAAGTATGTCCAGTAACATTTGCTATAAAATGCAAACCTGAAAAGTTATAAGCAATTCTTCATTAGAAGAGTTGTGTTTCCAAGTAGCGAAGAGGAGCACGTGCTCATAGCTCTTAGGGTGTGCATTTTAGAGCAAATGTTTACTAGACATCTTTTCTTGTTTTGGTCCCTACTACTACTTCCCAAAATGTGGAGAGCAAAGAGCCTGCAGTAAAAGAAATTTGCTTCACAGTATCGAAGATGAAGTATTGCTCGTAGCTCTTAAGGTATCCATTATCGACCCTATGTTTCCTGAGACTTTTTTGCTTCTAGTATCGTGTATACTTTCAACTGTACGCGTTTACGCTATTAATTATGATACATGGTGTATAGTGTTCGTTTCATTGTAATTCATACAAATCTACAGTATTATTCCGATCTTCATGTAATTTTGCACACTTTACCTTCAACGGAAGAGGAAGGTCACTATCTGCATAATATTTCGTAATCTGGCTTTAAAATATATGTGCATGTGGTATACATAGAGGAAAAGTTTTTACGAAATAACTCTAAAAGTTCTTCGCCGATTTACTTCTAATTTCTACATGATCCCCTAATGAACGTTTGGGAGGACGTAGGCTATATATATTTTTAGCAAGAGCTGGTATTGTCATTTGGAGAGCGAAACCGGTAGATAAGTAATACTAACTGCGACCTGTGGCTCTTTTCAGAAACTTGTATACTTACCTACACACGAGCAGTGGCGGATACAGAAAAGCCTCAAAGAGGGGCGCTAAAGATATCTTGAGCTACCTTTACTCTTAGCTTAATATTAAATAATCGCCGGCCGGAGTTGCCGAACGGTTCTAGGCGCTACAGTCTGGAACCGCGCGACCGCTACGGCCGCAGGTTCGAATCCTGCCTCGGGCATGGATGTGTGTGATGTGCTTAGGTTAGTTAGGTTTAAGCAGTTGCAAGTTCTAGGGGACTGATGACCTCAGAAGTTAAGTCCCGTAGTGTTCTGAGCCATTTGAACAATTAAATAATCAAGTCACACGGAAAGTTTAAGAAAGTATCACTTGAACTGATTTATACGCATATACAACAGCATGCCATCTTACGATATAAAAAAGTTACAAATGTGGTTCTCTTCCTCAAATGAAGAATTGTATGCGCAAATTGATTAATTGGCATAACATACATTACTGGGCAACTGAAAATCCATGTTGGCTGCGGCAAGTTGCACACCAAAAACCGTGGTCGGTGACTGTACGGTGTGGGATTCTGGACAGAATTACAGGCCCCTATTTCATCGAATGAAATCCTAATGTTAGGAAGTACACCGTGTTACTGCGAGAAACATTAGGTCTGTTATTGGAAGAAATACTTTTAGGAACAAGGAGCAGAATGTGGTATCGACACGATGGATGTCCGGCACATTTTTCGATGACGGCCAGAAATGAGTTGCAGAGACAATTCCCAGATGGTTGGATTGGACGCGGAGGAGACGTGGCCGGCTCGATCGCCAGACTTGACGCCTCTGGAGTTTTTCTTGTGGGGATTCATAAAGGACATTGTTTATAACGACGTTCCAAGTACACCTGAAGATATGCGAGAGAGAATTGTCAGAGCATGTGGTTCGATAAGTGCCGAAGTGAGAAGGAATACCACTCAATCCATGATAAGAAGATTGCAGCACTGACTTGATACCAATGGTCATCAGTTCGAACACCTTCTGTACATGGACGTTCATGCCGCGTTTTTGACCTTCGTTGATCTTCAAAGACCTTACTGTTACACGTCATTCGATTCGTCTCGATAGCCCCTATCAGCTAATAAGTACCAAACTATAGCAACCCATTTAAGAAAACGATGTTGACCTTTATATCTCTGACACAACACCACCTAGTAACCAAAAACCAACGTCATATTATGGCCACCGTTGTCCCATGCAACATCTGTCCCACAAACTTTTAAGCTCCTATCATACTTTCGGAGTTATTCTTGGTGGCAATAATTAGTGACTCACCCTGTATATTCCTATGCGACTCTCATTTTCCATTCATCTGTATCTGTAATTTGATTAATTTCTAAATCAACCTCTTCTATTTTGGCTTACATAGCTGTCTATCTGTCTTTTATTGTACAAAACGTAAATTTTTTTGCGATTGCCATGTCCACATTTTATAATACGTTACTAAAATTTTTCCTCTCATGTGACTGAAGCGCGGCAAATTGTACCCGCTGACCATCCAACCAAAGCCCATACGTTGGCGGGGGGGTGGGAGGGGGGGGGGAGGAGGGGAAGCATCAGTAAGGAAGGAAAAAAGGTGATTGCTGTTTCCCAAGCGGATTGATTTCGCTGTGGGTATCAACTAGTCACAGGGCCAATCACTTTGTTGACAGATATTAAACATCTTGGGCAACGTCGGGAATTGCAGTTACTTACAAATAGAAATTAGTATGATTAATTTTTGCTGTAAAAAATGTCAGGCAATGTCTTTCAGCCACTGCTACGCTACTCCGATCCAGTAAACTTCCAGCCTTCTCCAAACAAATGACGAGGACAGTGATGAGACGAGAGACCACGCAGTCGTACCAAACTACGTAGTGGGCTGTGCTGCGTGCGAAGTGGATTCGTTGGCTCTTAGACACAACGCAGCCAAGATCTGTGTGTCGATTAGGACCTCGAAGCTTTCTGAATTTACAAGTTTACTAATATCTCATGTACATTACTGTAAAGCTCGCACTGATTATTTGCAATGTACACACTATGATGGCATCCCAATGTTTCGGCTGTTGATGATAGCTGCCTATCAGAGGCCACGCTTCATGAGTTTACTTCACGACAGTGCCACCGACTGCGAGGAACATCGCAACGAACAGTAACACGGAGCAGGTACGAAACAGCTTAAATGTTCTCTCGCGAGATTATCTCTCAACCGAGATAAACTTTATCGGATGGCTCCGAGGTCGCTTCTCACGGGCTGAGCGTTCTTTGCTTCGAGAGACACTAACTTTTCTCCTGTATTTCTTAGTCTAGGGCTCTTATTGCTCTTTCTCGGTGCTTTTCCTAAAGGAGACTTGAGTCGCCATTTTAAAATATTCTCCTATCCTTCGTAACGGAACTAGCGGGGAGAATGTCTTTTGAGTGCTAGAATAATCTGACCATAAATTTTTAGGCAGATGAATATAATTTTTTTATTTGTATTTTTTTTTATTTTTATATGCTGTGGGTCCACTTGCCGCCAGTCAATGCTCTGACTGCTGCTTCATTTCCGGCGTGTACTCATCTGTCAGCCAGACTGCTACAAATAAAGGCAGATCTTGTTGAATTATTGTTTTAACCGATCCGAAAACTGTTCAGTAATTAGCTATCGTATTAGCTTACTGTCAACCGTGTAAGTGTACGTGGAAAACATACTGTAACACTGAGACTCTCTTACACGACCAAAAAAGAGGAATGGCAGTGCGTCAGGTAAATATACCTGACGAGATATTCAACGTATGCAGCTCAGATGCGCATCACAGAAATTAAAACCACTACACCAGGGGCGTTCAATAAGTAACGCAACATATTTTTTCCCGGAAATTTTTGATTGAAAAAATACGGTGGGGGACAATACGTAGCCTTTAAAATGGCGTCTGTAACAGAGGTGCGTTCCAAGCAGAGAGAATTTCTAATTTCTATTGGCGGAACACCAGAGCGTCGCAGACACTGACAGGCGCGTGCAGAATGTCTACGGTGACGTGGCAGTGAACGAAAGCACGGTGAGTCGTTGGGCGAGGCATCTAACGTCATCGCAACAAGGTCGCACAAAACCTTCCGATCTGCCGCGCGCCGGCCGTCCACACACAGCTGTGACTCCTGCAGTGTTGAAACGTGTGGACACTCTCATCGAGATGATCGACGGATCACACTCAGACGACTCGCTGCAGAATTGGACGTCCGTGTTGTTAGCGCTGACACACTCGTCCACCACGTGAACTACTCAAAGGTGTGCGCCCGCTGGGTTCCTCGTCACCTAACAGAAAGAGTGTTCTAGCAGCAGTGGACACGGGAAGATCCTGAAGAAAATCCCAGCAGAGGGGTCGAAACGTCGATTATTTTAGAGGAAATATGAATTTTAACTTCATGGAAGGACCGTCTGTGCGGAAATGTTAGCACATTACATGGCTGATAGTTACAATTTTTTGTTGGACATCGTCACATGCTATGAAACTTGGATTCATCACTTCGAAACGAAGAAAAAACGGCAATCCATGGAGTGGCGCCACACAACTCCACTTCTGAAGAAAAAACTGAAAGCTGTACCGTCAGTTGGTAAAGTAATGGCGTCCGTCTTGTCGGAGTCTGAAGGGGTGAAGGGGTTATTCTGATCGATCTTCTCCCTCATGGTGCGAAGGTCAAATCTGAAGCGTGCTGCGCTACATTCAGTGAACTGAAGAAACGACTTCTGCATATTTGCCGTCACAAAAATCTACATCTACATCTACATGGATCCTCTGCAGATCACATTTAAGTGGCTGGCAGAGGGTTCATGGAAGCACCTACACAATTCCAATCTCGTGTAGCGCGCGAAAAGAACCAACAACACCTATATCTTTCCGTATGAGGTCTGATTTCCCTTATTTTGTCGTGGTGACCGTTTCTCCTTATGTAGGTCGGTCTCAATAAAATATTTTCGCATTCGGAAGAGCAAGTTGATGACTGGAATTTCGTGAGAAGACTCCGTCGGAACGGAAAACGACTTTCTTTTAATGATGTCCAGCCCAGATCCTGTACCATTTCAGTGACACTTTCCCATATTTCGCGATAATAAAAAACGTGCTGTCCTTTTTTCAACTTCTTCGATGTACTCCGCCAATTCTATCTGGTAAGGATCCCAGACCGCGCAGCAGTATTCTAAAAGAGGTCGGACAAGCGTAGTGTAGGCAGTCTCCTTAGAACATCTGTTACATTTTCTTTTGTGTCCTGCCAATGAATCGCTGTCTTTGTTTAGACTTCCCCCACGACATTTTCTATGTGTTTCTTACAATTCAAGTTCTTCGTAACTGTAGTTCCTAGGTATTTAGTTGAATTTACGGCCTTTAGATTTGACTGATTTATCGTGTAACCGAAGTTTAACGGATTCCTATCAGCACTCATGTGGGTGACCTCACACTTTTCGTTATTTAGGGTCAACTGCCAATATTCACACCAATCAGATATCTTTTCTGAATCGTTTTGTAATTTCTTTTGATATTCTGATGACTTTATTAGTCGATAAACGACAGCGACATCTGCAAACAACCAAAGACGGCTGCTCATATTGTCTGCCAAATCGTTTATATAGATATAACACTATCTTGGGAACGCCAGAAATCACTTCTGTTTTACTCGATGACTTTCCGTCAATTACTGTGACCTCTCTGACATGAAATCATGAATCCAGTTACATAACTGAGATGATATTCCATAGGCACGCAATTTCACTACAAGCCGCTTGTGTGGTACTGTGTCAAAAGCCTTTCGTAAATCAAGAAATGAGGAATCAATCTGAAATTCCTTGTCAATAGCACTCAACATTTCGGGCGAGTAAACATCTAATTGTGTTTCACAAGAACGATCTTTTCTAAGTCCATGTCGACTGTGTGTCAATAGGCCGTTTTCTTCGAGGTAATTCATAATGTTCGAACACAATAAGCTATATGTTCCAAAATCCTACTCCATATCGACGTTAACGATATGGGCCTGTAATTTAGTGGATTACTCCTACTACTTTTCTTGAATATTGGTGTGACCTGTGCAACTTTCCAGTCTTTGGGTACGGATCTTTCGTCGAGAGAACGGTTTTATTTGATTGTTAAGTATGGAGCTAATGCATCAGCGTACTCCGAAAGGAACCTAATTGGTGTACAGTCTGGACCAGAAGACTTGCATTTATTAAATGATTTAAGTTGCTTTACTACTCCGAGGATATTTACTTCTACGTTACTCATGTTGGCAACTGTTCTTGATTAGAATTCAGCGATATTTACTTCGTCTTCTTTTGTGAAGGTATTTCGGTAGACTACGTTTAGTAGCTCTGCTTTGGCAACACTGCCTTCGATAGTATCTCCGTTGCTATCACGCAGAGAAGACATTGATTGTTTCTTGCCATTAACATAATTAAAAAAGTGGTTCAAATGGCTTTGAGCACTATGGGACTTAACAGCTGAGGTCATCAGTCCCCTAGAACTTAGAACTACTTAAACCTAACTGACCTAAGGACATCACACACATCCATGCCAGAGGCAGGATTCGAACCTGCGACCGTAGCGGTGTCACGGTTCCAGACTGACGCGCCTAGAACCGCACGGCCACACCGGCCGGCAACATAATTCACATACGACCAGAATCTCTTTGGATTTTCTGCCAGGTTTCGAGACAAGGTTTCGTTGTGGAAACTATTGCAAGTATCTCGCATTGAAGTGCGCGCTTAATTTCGAGCTTCTGTAAAAGATAGCCAATCTTGGTGATTTTGCGTCTGTTTAAATTTTGCATGTTGGTTTCGGTGTTTCTGCAACAGTGTTCTGACCCGTTTTGTGTACCAAGGAGGATCAGCTCCGTCGTTTGTTAATTTACTTGGTATAAATCTCTCAGTTGCTGCCGACACTACTTCTTTGAATTCAAGCCACATCTGGTCTACACTTATATTATTAATTTTGAATGAGTGGATATTGTCTGTCAGGTAGGCGTCAAATGAATTTTTATCTGCTTTTTGAATAGGTATAGTTTTCGTTTATTTTTGGAAGATTTGGGTTTTACAATATTCAGTCTCGCTACCACAACCCTGTGTTCACTAATCCGTGTATCCGTTTTGATGCTCGTTATTAACTCAGGATTATTTGCTGCTAAGAGATCAAGTGTGTTTTCACAGCCGTTTAGTATTGGTGTGGGCTCATGAACTAACTGCTCGAAATAATTTTCAGGGAATGCGTTTAGCACAATTTCGGGTGATGTTTTATGCGTATCTCCGGAATTATACATGTAATTTCGCCAACATATCGAGGGTAAATTAAAGTCACCACCAACTATAATCGTATGAGTCGGGTTCATGTTTGAAATCAAACTCAAGTTTTCTTTGTACCTTTCAGCAACGGTATCTTCTGAATTGGAAGGTCGGTAAAAGGATCCAGTTATTATTTTATTCCGGTTACCAACAATGACCTCTGCCCACACTAGGTCACAGGAGGTGTCTACTTCAGTTTCGCGGCAAGTTGAACTACTTGTGACAGCAACAAACACGCCACCGTTGTTATCCATGATTGTGTAAGGCCTTAGACAAGTCTACACACCAGACCTTCATGGGACTGTTCTTCCTCGTGCATACTACATCACGGAACTCACACATTCCGATTGCCATCTGTTTGGCCCAATGAAGGATAACCACTGCAGGAAGCAGTGCGTGGATGATGGGGGAATCATTGATGCAGCAGGAGGCTGGCTCCGTCATCACCCAGTAGAGTGGTGCCATGAGGCCCTCCCAATGAGGCGGCGTGAGGGTGTCGTACTGAACCGACGTTATGTTCAAAAATAGAGTTTAGGAGCCAGAGAACTGGGGAATAGTATGGTGTCTTGGTACCCTGAATAAAACATAACTGTTGGCAGAGAGAAAGTGTTGCGTTACTTACTGAACACCCCTCATATGTCCATTATAATGATCAGCATTTTTGTTTTCCTGTATGAATGTGGGGAGACAGGCCATGGTGGGGAATATAAAGTGTCATTCCGGGAGGTGAGAGCATGTTGGAAGGCAGGCGGGAAGTCGACGGCAAAGGCTGCAAGTCTGCAGAGCAGGCCGGACTCAAGCTCTGGAGTTGGCAGCACCCACCCCCGCTGGCCGCCGGTGTACTGACGAGCCAAGTCTTAAGGCTCCTGCGAGCGGCAGTTCACGTGTCACAGGTGCAGTCCAGTGTCTCTCATGAAGCCTTGAACAGACCTCTCGCTCACTGACGTACCAGTATCTCATCGCTATCATTCTGAAAAGTTTCCCATCGGCGCGTGCATACATCTGCCTAGCCAGCCCAGATTCTCCAAATCGCCAATCAAATCACTGAGCAATAGCTACGTTTTCGATTTGGAGAACACACTCTGTGTTCGCGTTACACATTGCGCTAGTACGAGTTATTTCGGATAAAGGTGCAATTCAAACTGTGTGTAGACTGCCAGTCGAAATATCCCTGTCCCGTCCGATCTGAATCCACGGGTATTAAAATTATCTGTTTAACACTGTCCTGTATTTAGTACATACTGTGTCGAAACATCTATCAACATTTAAAGCGTGTTGTCAGCCTGCCTTCATACTTCTGCAGATATTTTTCCGGTAGCACTTCGTCATGCACTGATCGGCCAACACATTGTGACCACCGATCTGCTATCGATGTAACGCCGTCCAGGCGACAACAGCGCCACCTGGTGGTCAGACACATGCACAGTGCATGTAGTATGAATGAGTCTGCTGTCCATGTGTAGAATGGGGAAGGCGTCCAATCTATCTGGGTTTGACCAAGGGCAGCCTGTGATGGCCTACAAGCCCAGCACCAGCATTTCGGAAACTGCACGTCTTGTCGGGTGTTAGAGGAGTCCTGTGGTGAGCGTCTTCAAAACGTGGCGAAACCAGAGTGAAACCACACCCAGAGGTTGGGCAGCCACCACTCATTAAAGGTGTCGCACATCGTAGGCTGGGCAGATTGGTAAAACAGGACAGGCAGCGAACTGTTGCGTATCTAGCACCGAACTTCCATGTTAAACTATATAGATACAGCAACAAGGAATATCTCAGTGGGCAGTACAGTTGAAGAGGAATGGACATCCCTAAAAAGGGCGATAACAAAGGTTAGGAAGGAAAACACAGGTACAAATAAGATAACTGCGAAGAAACCAAGGGTAACAGGAAAAAATATTTCAACTGATCTATGAAAGAAGGAAACAGAAAAATGTTCTGCCAAACTCAGGAATACAGAAATACAAGTCGCTGAGGATCGAAATAAATAAGAAGTACAGGGAAGCTAAGACGAAATGGCTGGATGAAAAATGTGAAAGAATCAAAGAAGAAATGATTGTTGGCAGGACTGACTCAGCATACAAGAAAGTCAAAACAATCTTCAGTGACGTTAAAAGCAAGGGTGATAACATTAAGAGTGCAACGGGAATTCCACTGTTAAATGCAGAGGAGAGAGCGGATAGGAGGAAAGAATACAATGAAAGTCTCTGTGAGGAGGAATTGTCTGATATGATAGAAGGAGAAACAGGAGTCGATTTAGAAGAGTTAGGGGACCTGGTATTAGAGTCGGAATTTAAAAGAGCTTTACAGGACTTAAGATCAAAAAGGCAGAAGGGCTAGATAATATCTCATCAGAATTTTTAAAATCGATGGGGGAAGTAGCAACAAAACTACTATTTACGTTGGTGCGTAGAATGTATGAGTTTGGCGACATACCATCTGACTCGGAAAAACATCACCCACACAATTCCGAAGACGGCAAGAGCTAACAAGAGCGAGATTTATCGCACAATCAGCTTAACAGCTCATGGATCCAACTTGCTGACAAGGATAATATACAGATGAGTGGAAAAGAAAATTGAGAATGCGCTAGATGGCGATCAGTTTGGCTTTAGGGAAGGTATAGGCACGAGAGAGGCAATTCTGAAGGTACGGTTAACAGTGGAAGCAAGGCTAAAGATAAATCAAGACACGTTCACAGGATTTGTCGACCTTGAGAAAGCGTTCGACAGTGGAAAATGGTGCAAGATGTTCGAAATTCTGAGAAAAATAGGGGTAAGCTGTAGGGAGACACGGGTCATATACAATATGTACAACAGCTAAAAGGGAATAATAAGAGCGGACGACCAAAAACGAAGTGCTCGTATTAAGAAGGGTGTAAGACAAGGATGTAGTCTTGCACCCCTACTGTTCAATCTGTACATCGAGGAATCAATGATGGAAATAAGGTTCAGGAGTGGAATTCAAATTCAGGGTGAAAGCATATCAATGATGTGATTCGCTGATGACATTGCTATACTGTGTGAATGTGAAGAAGAATTACACGATCTGCTGAATGGAATGGTCTGATGGGTACAGTGTATGGATTGAGAGTAAATCGAAGAAAGACGGAGGTAACGAGAAGTAGTAGAAATGAGAACAGTGAGAAACTTAACATCAGGATTGATGGTCACGAAGCAGATGCAGTTAAGAAATTGTGCTACCTAGGGAGGAAAATAACGAGTGGCGGACAGAGCAAGGAGAACATCAAAAGCAGACTAGTAATGACAAAAAGGGCATCCCTGGCCAATAGAAGTCTACTAATATCAAATATGAACCTTAATTTGAGGAAGAAATCTCTGAGAATGTACTTCTGGAGTATAGCACTGTATGGTAGTGAAACATGGACTGCGGGAAAATAGGAAAGTGAGAGAATTGAAGCATTTGAGATGTGGTGCTACAGACGAATGTTGAAAATTAGGTGGACAGATAATGTGAGGAATGAGGAACTTCTGTCCTGAATTGGAAAGGAATATGTGGTAAAAAAGTGGTAAGGGGAAGGGACAGGATGATAGGACATTGTATAGGAAGACAGAGATTGGAATACATACAGCAAATAATAGAGTACATAGGTTGCAAGTACTACTCTGAGATCAAGAAGTTAGCACAGCACAAGAATTTGTGGCGGGCCATATCAAACCACTGATGACTCCCCACGCCCCCCCTCCCACCCCCCCCCCCACCCCCAAAGAAAAGAGTACAAGGATGTCTGAACAAACAGTGCGCCGAACACTTCTACCAATGTGCCTCTGTAGCCGACATCCCATGCACGTGCCAATGTTAACACCATGACATCGGCAGCTATGACTGAAATGGGCACATGGCCACTGGCACTGGAGGTTGCCACAGTGGCAGAGCGTTGCACGGTCTCATGACTCCCGATACTTTCTTCATCGTGCCGATGGCAGGGCGCGAATCCGTCACCTTCTGGGGGGACAGCTCCTTGACTCCTGTACTGTGGGACGGAGACAAGCTGGCAGCGGGTCTGTTTTGCTCTCGGGGACGTCCACGTGGGAATCTGTGGGTCCAGTGGAGCTCGGGCAAGGCACCGTGACATCCAAGGAGTATCGTAACTGGTTGCAGACCATGTACACGATCATGTTTCCCAACACTAGTGGCACTGTCCAGCAAGATAATGCTCGATATGACAAGGCCCGGAGTATGATTGAGTGGTGCGGGAAACAGAGTGGCGAGTTCCAGCTGATGCACTGGTCCCCATGCCACCAGATCTGAACACAATTACACACATCTGCGATGTGACTGAATGGGGAGTCAGAGCTCATCACCCCACTCCCCGGAATTTATGCGAATTAGGTGACTTGTGCGCGCAGATGTGGTGCCAACTCAGTCCAGCGACATACGAAGGCCGCACTGCTTCCATGCTGCGATGTGTCGCCGCCGTTATCTGTGCCAAAGGTGGACATACCGGCTATTAGCTAGGCGATCACAGTTTCCTGGCTGATTAGTGTAGCTGACTGCATCACCTGGGCTTACTATTAATATTTTCTGATGGGTGATCAACATATAGTTTGTACGGTAAGGCTCGTGGTAATGTTCCCTAAAGATCATTCTGTTTATGAACATAGTGAACTTCTTAAAGTCAACCAGCAAAGAATCTGAAATATGTGGGACATGCATGAACAGACTAAATCTTTATATATGTGTCAACTCAAAGGCTACGACTCAGGATATCAGGTAGGGTATTTACTTATCTTAAAATAAATTTGAGTAGACATCAAACCAAAAATTACTAAAAAGAGTACCGTGATGTGGTTCCATTCAGGCTGCAATAACGCAGCTAGGACTGAGACTAATTCGACAGATGCAGAGCTAATCATAGCGAAGTACACTACAAAATAAATACAACGCACCAAGAATTATGCGAATGGCACGGAAATCGGTAGATGTGATGTACATGGACAGACAAACATGTTATTGTAGTTTAAGAAAAATTGGATGATTTATTGAAAAAAAAATAACTTCACAAGTTGAGCAAGTCTGTAACACGTTGATCAACCTCTGGCGTTATGCAAGCAGTTGTTTGGCTTACCTTATCACTGTCTGCGGCGCCTCCAGACACCTCTCCACTGGCCATCGGGGCCCAGTTCGAAGCAGAATTCATCAGTGAAGACGATTCTACTCCAGTCACTGAGCTTTCAGACCAAAGACGTGTCTACAGACGTCCCGCGCAATGGCGGGACACCAACCAGAATGTCGCCCGCCGCGTGGCGCGGCACCCAGGAGTGGTCTGGGGCGACGTTTCTTTTCTCTTCGTAGCAGGAACTCTTTGGTAGCCATCTGCACCGCCTTTACCGCACAGTAGTACGTCGACAATTTTCTACGCCCACTTTTGTCGCCTTTCATGGCAGACCATCCTGGGCTTATATTTCAGCACGATAATGCTCTCCCGCAGACGGCGAGGATTTCTACTGCTCGTATTCCTGCTTGCCAAACTCCACCTTTGGCAACAATGTCGCCGGATCTCTCCCCAATAAAGAACGTAAGGGAGCATTGTGGAAAGAGCCCTCCCCCCGTCTCGAGGCTTTGGCGATCTAATTTGCCAGCTGAGCAGAATTTCGCACGATGTCCCTCAGCAGGTCATCCAACAACTCTGTCAATCAATGCTAAGCCGAATAACTGCCAGCATGAGGACCAGAGGTGTACAGCTCGTTACTGACTTGCTCAGTTTGTGAAGCTCTTTCTCTTGAAAAAACTATCAATTATTTTTCTTCACTTGCCATTACTTGTTTGTTTATATCTGTACACCACATCTACCGATTCGGATAATTTCTTCGTGGTGCGTCGTTTCTTCTTTATGTTAGAGTGTACTTTGAGAAATTTATGTTCGTATTGAATGTTGATTACGCAGTGGAAAATATTGATAATAACCTCACATGACGCAGTTATGTATAATGAAGTGCTACCCGAAAGAACCGGCACAAACGTCTAACCATATGTTGAAAATCGATATGATTTCAAACTGGCACAAAGAATGGCAACATGCATTAAACGTTCAGAAGTATAAAATCGTGCACTACACACATAGGAATCACTCATGTCGTAGAAATATCTGGGTGTTACAACTTGTAAACGTATTGGAATGGCCACATGTGCTCAGTCGTACGCCAAGACGGTGGTAAACAACGGTTAACTGGTACAGTACAGGGAACATACAACCTATACAAATATTACAAATGTGAAAATAACTCTGTGTGTTACATTGTCATGACTAAATCGCTGAACAGATATGGATAAAATCTGGTATGGAGATAGCATGGACCCTGAAGGAGAACGTGGTCACCTCAGGGAAGAAGAAGAAGAAGAAGAAGAAGAAGAAGAAGAAAAAATCCTGTTCAATTGTGTAGCTCTTCAGCACTTAATGTTTCTTGTTTCCTTGTCTCTCTAACACTATCTTTTTTCGGTTTCTAAAATGTTTTCAATATTATCTACTCGTATTTGTAAAACATCTGTTCGATCTTTTTCTTTAGTGGGGTAGTTGTATTATCTTTAGGAGTATTATTCACATTTTGAAATATGGTATACTTGAGTATCACGCAGACGACACTCCAGCAGATGTCGACGACTTCACTTTATAGATTAAACCGTTACAGTGCAAAACCGAGGTTTACTCGTGTTTGTGGTTTCTTCAGTTTTAAAAATAGCTGCTACACCATCTGGTGAAGTCGTACGATTTTTACAGGGTAATATTGTGGAGACGCAATGTCAAAATACGGAGGTAGGCCCGAGAACCGTGTTTAAAACTATTACTCAGGTTCAAATGGCTCTGAGCACTATGGGACTTAACATCTGAGGTCCCCTGTCCCCTAGACGTAGAACTACTTAAACCTAAAGAACCTGAGGACATCACACACATCCATGCCCGAGGCAGGATTCGAACCCGCGACCGCACTGGTCACTCGGTTCCAGACTGAAGCGCCTAGAACTGCTCGGCCACACCGGCCGGCTATTACGCTGGGAAAGCTATAAGAAACATACCACTACCAGTAGAAAAATCACTCCTATCGGAACACAAAAAAAATCATTTCCTTAAAAGGCTCTCACTCAAAAAGTGGGTTAGCAGCTACTTTCTTCTGCACCTGCAAAATTTTACGCAAAAATATAGGCATGCGAACATATTCGCTCTTTTTGTTTGACATGCAGACTTCCAAAAGTTCCACTACATGTAACTCGGGCCGGCCGGAGTGGCCGAGCGGTTAAAGGCGCTACAGTCTGGAACCGCACGACCGCTGCGGTCGCAGGTTCGAATCCTGCCTCGGGCATGGATGAGTGTGATGTCCTCAGGTTAGTTAGGTTTAAGTAGTTCTAAGTTCTAGGGGACTTATGACCACAGCACTTGAGTCCCATAGTGCTCAGAGCCATTTGAACCATTTTGAACCTGAAACTCGCTCACATCCAGTAGTCCACCCCTGTAACCGGCTAATACTCATGCACTTCCAGATGTCCATCCTCACCCACCCATTCAGCCCATCATCGCTATTATAACTTTGTGTATCTCTGTCAATCTCTAATGTCTCACAGCCACACTCCCCTTCATTCTGTCCTACTACTACACCCTTCTGTCACTGTCTCTGTCTCCCTCTTGTTCTTTCTTATTGCTAATATACTATTTCTTCCTCCCCACTGCTTGTGTCTCTTCTTCGTTGTCATTGTCATACACTTCATTCACTCGGTCTTTTAAGTAACTCTGTCTCTTAAGTAACTCTGTCTCTTAAGTGACACTCCCCCTCCCCCCTCCCCGGCCTCGCCCTACCACCCTGGGACTGTCTCCTTCACTCGTTTCAAAGAACTGTTCTGTGACACTCAACTATGCTCCACTGGCTCTGAGCTTCTCTGTTCCCCCCACACTGCCACTGTCTCGTTTGTATTTTCTATAGCACAACCACTTTCTACCATCTTTCAGTATTTATTACTTTCCTGTCTCTTTGCAACTGTTACTCTATTCTCTGTTAGCATAAAAGAGCGTGAGTATGTATGCATGTCTAAATCTTTAAAGATGCTGAGGAACATAGAGTGGCCAGATAGCACTGAGTTTTCAGTCAGAGTCTTTTAAATAAACAGGGACATATTCGCATTTTTTCTGTCCGATATGAACATTTCTCAGTTGTTTTCTTTCCTTTCCCCGCTGCAACAGGGCATGTAGCTTATATCAAAAGAAAGTTATTGACAATAAAATATAGATACTTTACTTACACTACGTGATCAAAAGTATCGGGACACCCCAAAACCATATGTTTTTCATAATGGGTGCATTGTGCTGCTATCTACCACCAGGTTCTCCATATCAGCGACCTCAGTTGTCATCAGACATCGTGAGAGAGCAGAATGGGGCCCTCTGCGGGACTCACAGACATCGAACGTGGTCAGATGACTGGGTGTCACTTGCGTCATAAATCTGTACGCGAGATTTCCACACTCCTAAATATCCCTAGGTCTACAGTTTCCGATGCGACAATGAAGTGGAAAAGTGGAGGGATACGTACAGCACAAAAGCGTACAGGCCGACCTCGTCTGTGGACTGACAGAGACCGCTCACAGTTGAAGAGGGTCGTGTAATAGGCAGACATCTATCCAGACCATCGCACAGGAATTCCAAACTGCATCAGGATCCACCGCAAGTACTATGACAGTTAGGTGGGAGGCGAGAAAACAGATTTCATGGTCGAGCGGCTGCTCATAAGCCACACATCACGCCAGTAAATGCCAAACGACGCCTCGCTTGGTGAAAGGAGCGTAAACACTGGACGATTGAACAGCGGAAAAACGTTGTGTGGAGTGACGAATCACGGTACACAATGGGGCGATCCGATGGCATGGTGTGGGAATGGCGAATGCCCAGTGAACGTAATCTGCCAGCGTGTGTAGTGCCAACAGTAAAATCCGGAGGCGGTGGTGTTATGATGTGGTCGTGTTTTTCATGGAGGGGGCTTGCAACCCTTATTGTTTTGAGTGGCACTATCACAGCACAGGCTTACATTGATGTTTTAAGCCCCTTCTTGCTTCTGACTGTTGAAACGTAATTCGGAGATGGCGATTGCATCTTTCAACACGAGCTTTGTTCATAATGCACTGCCTGTGGCGGAGTAGTTACACGAGAATAGCATCCCTGTAATAGACCGGTCTGGACAGAGTCCTGACCTGAATCCTACAGAACACCTTTGGGATGTTTGGGACGCCGACTTCGTGCCAGGCCTCACCAACCATGCCTCTCCTAAGTGCAGAATTCCGTGAAGAATGGGCTACCATTCCCCAAGGCCCCTGATCAAACGTGTGCCTGCGAGACTGAAAGCTGGCATCAAGGCTAAGGGTGGGCCGATACCAATTTGAATTCCAGCATTACCGATGGAGAGCTCGACGAACTTGTAAGTCATTTTCAACCAGGTGTACGGATACTTTTGATCACATAGAGAATGTGAAACTGAGTTTCGCCTTCAGACCTGATTTTTAAGAGCAAATGAATTTTTCATGTGCTTTAGTATTACAACTTGAGGTTCCCAGATGGTAACGGAAACACTTCCCAGGATATTTCTCCCTGTTACGTCACTTTATGAATTATGTTTTCGCTGCAAACCGGATTGGAGGTGTGTATTGTGCGCGTACAAGTAGGATATCTTCGACCTCTGTATCTCGGAACGGATAAAGTTATGAAAAAAAATTTCAAGGTTGTTCGAGATCGGGATCTTTGGGATATTTGAGCCATTTGCTGTGCATAGCTGTCTTCGAATCCTCGGCTGGGTTCTGGTCAGCCGGTGCCGGCGAAAATATAGTAAAAGACCTTTTTTGTGTGGTTTCCCAAGGAACCGCTTATAAAGTAACGGTGCCTCCATCAGTTTCATCAAACACATTATAGACCACATCAAACGCAAAAAGAGAGTCAACCGATTTCCTCCATTTGCCTAAGCAGGGTGAAGTGTGTAATATTCGTACTTTGATCCTGTACTGTAGGATAGTGACACTGAGAGGATCCTTCTGCTGGGTATGCAAATGGCCTCTAGCCCAAGGTCCATCCACAACACTGGGCCCTACCTTTTTATCATCAACATAACCTCAGGTACGAGAACATTAAGGTCCTGTTTTTATACACGGGGTTTTGGAATATACAAGGGTGAGTCAAATGAAAACTTTAAATATTTTTTTAAAATATTATTTATTGAGCAGAAGTGGTACAAAGCTGTATCACTTTTCAACATAATCACACCCCCGTTCAAAGCAAGTCCTCCAGCGCTTACAAAGTGCATAAATTCCTTTAGAAAATAATTCTTTTGGTAGTCCGGGGAACCACTCATGCACCGCGTGGCGTATCTCTTCATCAGAACGAAACTTCTTTCCTGCCTTTGCGTCTTTGAGTGGTCCAAACATATGGAAATCACTTGGGGCAAGGTGTGGTGCGTATGGTGGATGAGGAAGACACTCAAAATGCAGGTCTGTGGTTGTTGCAGCTGTTGTACGGGCAGTGTGGGGCCTTGCATTGTCATGTTGCAAAAGGACACCTGCTGACAGCAATCCACGTCGCTTTGATTTCATTGCAGACCACAGATGATTTTTTAGGAGATCTGTGTATGATGTACTGGTGAAAGTGGTCCCTCTAGGCATGTAATGATCCAAAATGACGCCTTTTTCGTCGCAAAAGATAGTCAGCATAACCTTCCCTGCTGATGGTTCTGTTCAAAACTTCTTTGGCTTTGCTGTTGAGGAATGGCGCCATTCCTTGCTCGCTCTCTTCGTTTCCGGTTGGTGGAAGTGAACCCAGGTTTCGTCCCCAGTAACGACTCTTGCAAGGATGCCATCACCTTCTCGTTCACAGCGCCGGAGAAGTTCTTCACAAGCATCGACACGTCGCTCTCTCACTTCAGGAGTCAGCTGCCGTGGCACCCATCTTGCAGACACTTTGTGAAACTGGAGCACATCGTGCACAATGTGGTGTGCTGACCCGTGACTAATGTGTAAACATGCTGCAGTGCCATTCAGTGTCACTCGGCGGTTTTACTTCACTATGGCTTCAATTGCTGCAATGTTCTGTGGAGTCACAACTCGTTGTGCCTGACCTGGACGAGGAGCATCTTCCACTGAAGTCACACCATTTGCGAACTTCCTCCTCCATTCGTAGACTTGCTGCTGTGACAAACATGCATCACCGTACAGAACCTTCATTCGTCGATGAATTACAATAGGTTTCACACCTTCACTACGCAAAAACCGAATGACAGAACGCAAGTCGCAAGTGGAACGACCATATCTATACTGATACTGTGACGGTATGTGTGCATCTGCACTATGCTGCCAAATACAGGCCATTCTGCACGCTTTTTGTAGCACGCTTACCAACTTACAGGATAACGGCGCGAAATTTCGATTTGTTACTACAAATTTAAGGTTTTCATTTGACTCACCCTCGTATTAGGTACGCGTGCTGCCACATGTACGCCGATTATCAATTATTTGAAGCTATGCTTCGTAAAGGTAAGTCTGATTTAGAGTATTTTTCTAAGATAGCTCGGTCTGAGAAAGTTTCTGGAACTCAACATGCCTCGAAGCAGTCCCAGAGCCGCCGTACCTTACATGCAGAACATCACGAGGCCGTAACAGCTGCAGAGGCAGACCAGTCACTAACACGCTGCATTTTAGACACTGAGTGTCACAGGTCTCTCTTACAGCTTCCGAGACGCTTCAACACTCTGAGCGACGGCGTTATTTAAATGCGATATAACAAACAGGGAGACTACGTAACTTTACATGTAAAATGTGGGAAGCATTTAGTGAGGCTGCATTTAATTATGAATCATTTAACTGACTACGTTAATCATCGATTGGTCATCTTAGGGAGGATACATCAAAAATGTAAACATCGTAACGCGTTGAAATCGTAGGAATAAATGGTTGGTCTGTTTTGCTCTGGAGACGAGATCTCACTTACATTCCTAGGAAAGCCAGAGGAACCCCTAAAAACTGCATTTTTGACGGAAGGTAATGAATCGATGTGTTGTTAAAATATAATTGGGAAATACAATGCATGCTTTGAAATGACTTCATTTGCTACAGGTACGGAGGTAAAAATGCCAGGTTTTCACCTACTCCTACGATTCAAGGTCAAAATTGCCGTAATTGCCTCTTCGCGTCCTCCACATAACCATCACCATCAGTCCCCACAGACAGACATAGTGGGGAATGGGACCAATGAAGCTGCCTGTAGGGACAAATATATCCGAGGCATGGAAAAAAGAGAATGTTGCATGAACACCATCACCTAATTACCAATTTAAAAACTGCACTGGAGAAAATGCTAGGAGGAGATTACAAAGAAGTGATTCACCATATCCATGCACTGAGGGCCAAACTGTGAAGTCCATATACTGCTCCGTTACTCATCACAACATAACCACGGGTATGGGAGTACAGCTGTGTCTAACGACTAATTAGTTTATACAGGAGCTTCCTTACAAAATTGTCGTGCAAGCCATCCCAGCTTACTGGTCAAATGTATGAGCTACATACCATAAATGACTAAGTTGGGATACCGAAGGTATGCGAAGAATGCAAAGGACAATATTAGACGAACATCAACAAAAGCAAAACGGGCGTTATGAAATGTAGTCGAATTAAATCAGGTGACGCTGATGAAATTAGATTAGGAAATAAGGCACTTGAATGCTAAACTAGAAATTAGTTTTCCTGTTTGGGAAGCAAAATAACTGATGATGGTCGAAGTAGGGAGGATATGAAATGCAGACTGTCAATGGCAAGACAAGCGTTTCTGAAGAAGAGAAATTTGTTAACGTCGAGTATAGATTAAGTGTCAGGAAGTCCTTTCTGAAAGTTTTTGTCTGGAGTGTAGCCATGTATGCAAGAGGAAAATGGACGGTAAATAGTTTAGACAAGAACGGAAGCTTTTGAAATGTGGTGCTACAGAAGAATGCTGAAGATTAGATGGGTAGATCATGTATCGTGTGGTGTAAAAACTGTAGAGGGAGACCAACAGATGAATACAGTAAGCAGATGCAGAGGGATGTAGGTTGCAGTAGTTACTCGGTGATGAAAAGTTTTGCACAGGAGTAGCATGGAGAGCTGCATCGAACCAGTCTTCGGACTGAAGAACACAACAACAACAACGAAGAGAGCAATTCCAATGGCCACAGGCTTCTCTGAGTCGCGTAAGAGCATCAGGGGAACGCTGTAAAGACCAAACTAATGTCCGCTATTACTCGATAGCCTAAATAGGGTGACAATCCAGTGAAAAAGTTTGGAATCAGAGATTAAATTAGAGCCACATACGCATTTCATTCTTCCCGTATACAATACGCAAAGCATTGAGGAACCCCTTAAGTGTAGTTGAAGGGAAAGTAGCCTGTAACAAGCATTCCATCTAAATCTACGTACGTACTGCCCGGCCAGCACACGGTGAATGCAGGAGGGTTCAGTCCGCCACTGCTAGTCATTTCCGTTCCACTCGTGAATTTTCTCAGCAGGTTTTCGCGAATGGAGCATCGTCTTCACTCCATGAGTTCGCATTTGACGTCACCAACCATCTTAGTAGCACTCGCGTGTTTATCGAACCTACTGGTAACAAGTCCAGGAGCATTCCTCTGATTTGCCTCGACATCTTCCTACAGTTCGACTTGGTGGACGTACCACACACGCGACCAGTACTCAAGAATGGACCGCACAATTCTTCTATACGCGGCCTCCTTTGCAGATGAGCTACGCTTTCCTGTAACCGAAGTCGGCCATTTGCCTTACCTGTTACCGTCCTTACGAGCTCGCTCCATTGCACATCGCTTTGCAGCGCTACTTCTAGGAATTTCACCGATCACTTCTTCCGTTACTGCTTCAACATGGATATAGGTTCTCTCTCCCAAAATGTTAGCTAACCACACGTACAACAATGTAGATTACAAAAAAACGTTACGAAGATGAACATAGAAAACACCGCCAACAGTTCCCTATCCACAACAATGCCAACCACAAGATCTCATTTCTTTTACACTTTAGAGCCAAAGAAACTGGTAAACCTGCCTAATATCGTGTAGGGCCCCCGCGAGCACACAGAAGTGCCGCAACATGACGTCGTATGGACTCGACTAATGTCTGAAGGTGTGCTGAAGGGAACTGACACGATGAATCCTGCAGGGCTGTCCATAAATCCGAAAGAGTACTACGGCGTGAAGATCTCTTCTGAACAGCACGTTGCAGGGCATCCCAGATATGCTCAATAATGTTCATGTCTGCGGAGTCTGGTGGCTAACGGAAGTGTTTTAACTCAGAAGTGTTCCTGGAGCCGCTCTGTAAAATTCTGGACGTGTGGGGTGTCGCATTGTCCTGCTGGAATTGCCCAAGGCCGTCGGAATGCACAATGGACACGAATGGGTGCGTATGATCTGGCAGGATGCTTATGTACGTGTCACCTGCCAGAGTCGTATCTAGACGTATGAGGGGTCACATATCACTCCAAATGCACACGCCCCACGTTACAGATTCTCCAACAGCTTGAACAGTCCCCTACTGACAAGCAAAGGTCCATAGATTCATGGGGTTGTCTCCACACACTCACACGTCCATCCAATCGATACACTTTAAAACGAGACTCGTCCGACCAGGCAACATGTTTCCAGTCATCAACAGTCCAGTGCGGGTGTTGACGGGCCCAGGCGAGGCGTCAAGCTTTGTATCGTGCGGTGGCGAGGATACACGAATGGGCGCTCTGCTCCGAAGGCCCATATCGATGACGTTTCGTTGAATGATTCGCACACTGACACTACTTGTTGATGGCCCAGAACTGAAATCCGCAGCAATTTGCAGAAGGTTGGGGCTTTTGTCACGTTGAGCTATTCTCTTAAGTCGTCGTTGGTCCCGTTCTTCCAGGATCTTTTTCCGTTCGCAGCGGTGTCGGAGATTTGACTTTTACCAGATTCCAGATATTCACGGTACACTCGTGAAATGGTCGTATGGAAAAATCCCCACTTCATCGCTATCTCGGAGATGCTGTGTCCCATCGCTCGCGCGCCGACTGTAACGCCACATTCAAACTCGTCTTGATTCACTATCATTGTAGCAGCAGTAGCCGACCTAACAACTGCGCGAGACACTTTGTGTATACATAGGCGTTGCCGACCACAGCGCCGTATTCTGCCTGTTTACATATTTCAGCATTTGAATACGCATACCTATACCAGTTTCTTTGGCGCTTAAGTGTATAACGCTTCACTAAGCTGAAGCGTTATGTGTCGGAGATAAAAGGTATGGTACTGAACGTATCATTAGAATCGACGCTGAAGTGTTTTAACGAATGATGACATTGAGACTATTCTTGAAAATGCTGCAGTACTGAACAAGATTATAGTTTAAAAAAGACGAGTAATTCATGTCACACCTCAAAAACTGCAGAAAATGTGCAAAATCAGAAAAACTGGATGAAGCAGGAGTGCTAATCCCGTAAGTTTAGCAGGAAAACTTCTATGAAGTACTGGCAGAGGTAAAGCTGTGAGGAGGGTTCGTGAGTCGTGCTTGGGTGGCTCAGTCCGGAGAGCAAAAAGGAAAGTTCCCGAGTTACAGTCCCAGTCCGGCTCGCAGTATCATTCCTTCAGCAAATTCCAAGTAGCTGGTTTGCTGTACACCAAAGTCGTCGCTAAATTATGGATGTAGAAGCCCACATTTGGTTACTAGATTCGTAACAGCAGAAGGTACAGAAAATAACTAAATTGTACTTTCTGTGTGTATTCTGAATACAGGCAGATTATATGATTACGTTGTTAGCTGACTGATGACTATACAAGCTGTAGTACACAGAGCCTCCAGTTGTGCCACCAACAGTGGCTGTGATCTGACTGGACGTTGAGTCGAACTAAAGCTTAGATGACAGGTATAGTTACATTCTACCCCACTTCAGCTCTGTACCAGAGCTCAATGGCTGGTCAGTTTTGACGTGCCCGTTTCTTAGCAACACGTGACAAGGTGCTTTGAATGGGTGAGAGGTCTGCAGGACGTGCTGGACGTAACAGCCCAAGACTCTCTGTATTGATGTACGTTGGGTCAGCATGGGAAACATAGAATGAGATTTTCACTCCGCAGTCGAGCGTGCTCTGATATGAAACTTCCTGGCAGATTAAAACTGTGTGCCTGACTGAGACTCAAACTCTGGACCCGAAACTTCCTTGCAGATAAAATCGGTGTGCCCCACTGGGACTCGAACTCGGGACCTTTGGCTTTCGTGGGCAAGTGCTCTACCAATCGAGGACTTGCCCGCGAATTCAAAGGTCCCGAGTTCGAGTCTCTGTCCGGCACACGATTTTCATCTGCCACGAACTTAATATTTTGCTGGAGACAGAATGATGGAGATATCGAAGGTAAGAGGTCTGCAGACCACTCACAGGTCTTAACATGTCAGAAATTTAACGATTTTTGTCAAACTTGCCAGCCATTTACTGTGTACGATGACACAAGGTGCCGGAGATATATGAGAGCGACCAGTTCAACCTGGCTACGTTCGGTCTCGGTGGAGTCGATTTTTTTGTGTTGCAATTTCAATGGCTGCTAGTGACCGTCTAGACAGCAGTAGTCAACAAGAACCTGTCTGATCAGTCAGTGTGCCAGCCTAATGGCTACTGAAAATCGTTTTGCAGGAAATTATTATCTGTTCGAAACGTGCGAGAACCTGGAGGCGCCGTCCGTCGCGGTGCCGGCCGCCACACGGCTGGTGCCGCGCAGAGGCCACGAGCCGCCGCCCGCGGAGGACGAGGAGTGCGGCCGCGCCCTCGCGGAGGTTCGCTACTTCACGGAGGACAGCTCCAGGGAACTCAACAGGGGCCTCATCCGCAGCATCGCTGCCGACTGCATTCGCTCTTGCTCTGTACAAGGGTACGTACGCCACTGAAAGAACCAACCCATAATCGTACAAGTAATGCTCTTCTCCAGTTCTCATATTTGTTCTCTAAGCTACCTTTACTACCTCTATTTTCCGACACTAATATTAGTTAGTAAGTAGACGGGACGAAACATTGGTCATCTAGGAGACGTCAAGGTAACACCTTGTGACACCGGCTGAGAACTTGATAATGACCGCTGGAGCTCATAAGACTCTTCAGGTTTGTCATACGGAGCTGAACTTCCCTTAAAGTTACCAGTTGAGTAGGTGGGAAGGGCAATGGCAAAGGGAGATGAGAGGAAACAGAGTAGTAAAGGCATTGATGAAACAGAAGGCTGTGTAGAGCTGGAGTGGGAGCAGGAATGGGATAGGAGTGTGGAGCAAAAGGAATAACAAAGGCTCGGCCAGGGGGCTTATGGGAAGGTAAGATAAACTGCAGGAGTGTTCCCACCTGCTCAATTCAGAAAAAGCTGGTGCTGTTAGTAAGGATCCAGATGGCCCAGGCTGTGAAGCAGTCACGGAACTGAGGTCCAATGTATTGGGCAGCATATTCAGCAACTGGGTGTCCAGCTGCCTCTTGGTCACAATTTGTCATGCGGACTGACAGCTTGTTTTTTGTCATGTCCCCATCGTATTCCTGTGTGTTCCCACAAGCAACACAGCACCCTCCCCCACCGCTTCCATGCTATCCTTCCTCCTTCCCCACCCTCCTACTTACCACCAGCACTCACGGATTGCTTCTCCCATCAGACACAGTTGTAGTCATATGTGTGTAGATGAGTTTACAGTTCTACCGTGCAACAATACTTCTGTACTGAGTGGTCCACCGAATGTGACTTAAGACCATAAAGTCCACATGATTTTGGATCTGCTGGCAAGTAATAACATGAGACAAACTGATTTAAGCCTGTCATCATGACCAAGAGGCCACGCACGATGATATAGTCACAATATTCAACCAGTCGACAACTTGGCACCCTACATCGTCCCATTTACCATTTCGAGTTGGGGTGATGGTGTACTGCACTGCGTTAGCTTTGCTCATTATGTATCATCTTTTAAGTCTGTGTAGATTGTCACAAAACAAAATATACTTCATCAATGTCAAACAGACTCACTTCCTATGAAACTGTATTTGATGGCAGTTTGTTAACTGGGAATGAGCAAGAAAAGCTTGTTATGCCATAGAGGTGAAGCACCAATTTTTTGCCTGTCCAGTTTCTTCCACCACCTGGCGCGTTCTCACTGAAGAACTGGTTTCCATCCTCTCTGCTCACATTTTTTGGCAGCAGTAACGTCAGACAGTTCTCTGTAGGACAAATAATGCTTTTCATACTATAATGGCCTAATTCGATGGCCCCACTGAAACACTCTCCTGACCATCCATTAAATAATTTTTTATACCTCCCATCGCTGACAACGTGTAATTCTATGAGGGACTATTTTTCCTTTCAGTTCTACACTCCCTGTGACTGTTTCACCTGTTAGCACCTCAGGGGGTGTCTGTCTCTGCAAATTACACAGTACTTTTTCTCCTGACACGACTAGCCAAACTACTGCCACGATGACTTGGCGATTTTTGTGGGCACTGTCTTCCTCCTGCCTTCAATGATTTCTTGTAGCTGTCATATTCTGAAAATTAGGCAGTTAGAAACAAAATTCTAATACCTCGTGATTCCAAGTTTGGATCATGATGTAGTTTTCGCTAACCTCTCTTTAATAAAAGTTTACATCCATATACATACACTATGTGATCAAATGTATCCGGACACCCTCCAAAACAAACGTTTTTCTTGTTAGGTGCATTATGCTGCCACCTACTGCCAGGTACTCCATATCAGCAAACTCAGTAGTAATTAGACAGCGTGAGAGAGAAGAATGGAGCGCCCTGCGGAACTCATGAATTTGGAACGTGGTCAGGTCGTTGGGTGCCACTTGTGTCATACGTCTGTACGCGAGATTTCCACACTCCTAAACATCTCTATGACCACTGTTTACAATTTGATAGTGAAGTGGACACGTACAGCACAAAAGCGTACAGGCCGACCTCTTCTTCTGACTGACAAAGACTGCCGACAGTTGAAGAGGATCGTAATGTGTAACAGGCTGACATCTATCCAGACCATCACACAGGAATTCCAAACTGCATCAAGATCCACTACAAGTACTATGACAGTTAGGCGGGAGGTGAGAAAACTTGAATTTCATGGTCGAGAGACTGCTCATAAGTCACACATCACACCAGTAAATGCCAAACGACGCCTCGCTTGGTCTAAGGAGCGTAAACATTGGACAGTTGAACAGTGGGAGTGACAAACCCCGGTACACAATGTGGCGATTCGATGGCAGTGTGTGGGATGGCGAATGCCCAGTGAACGTCATCTGCCAGCGTGTGTAGTGCGAACAGTAAAATTCGGAGGCGTTGGTGTTATGGTGTGGTCGCGTTTTTCATGGAGGGGGCTTGCACCGTTTGGTGTTTTGCTTGGCACAATCACAACATAGACGTACACTGATGTTTTAAGCACCTTCTCGCTTCCCACTGTTGAAGAGAAATTCGGTGATGGCTACTGCATCTTTCAACACGATCGAGCATCTGTTCATAACGCACCGCCTGTGGCGGAGTGCTTCAACGACAATAACATCCCCGTAATGGACTGGCCTGCACAGAGTCCTGACCTGAATCCTATAGAACACCTTTGGGATATTTTGGAACGCCGACTTCGTGCCAGGCCTCACCGACCGACATCGATACCTCTCCTCAGTGCATCACTCGTTGAGGAATGGGCTGCCATTCCCCAAGAAACCTTCCAGCACCTCATTGAACGCATGCCTGCGAGAGTGGAAGCTGTCATCAAGGTTGGGCCAACACCATATTGAATTCCAGCGTTACCGATGGAGAGCGCCACGAACTTGTAAGTCATTTTAAGGCAGTTTTAGTGATTGCCACTCCGATTCACGTATCATGTCTGTGGTACTATCTCCCCAGTTTCTCCATAATACAAAACGAGCTACCCTTCTTTGAACGATTTAGATGTCATCCGTCAGTCCCAATTGATGCGGACCCCACACTGCACAGCAATACTCCAGTGTTCTGCCAATGAATCGTCGTCTTTGGTTTGCTCTACCCACAACATTGTCTATGTGATAGTTCCAGTTTAGGTTATTTGCAATTGCAATCCCTAAGTATTTAGTTGAATTTACAGCCTTCAGTTTTGTGTAACTTACCGCGTAATCGAAGTTTAGCTAAATTCTTTTAGTACTCATGTGAATAACTGCATACTTCTCTTTATTCAGGGACAATTGCCACTTTTCGCACCATACGGATATCTTATCTAAATCATTTTGCGAGTCGTTTTGATCATCTGATGACTTTACAAGACGGTAAATGACCGGGTCATCTCCAAACACCCTAAGAGGGCTACTCAGATTGTCTCCTATGTCGTTAATACAGATCAGGAACAACAGAGGGCCTATAACACTTCCTTGGGGAACGTTGGATTTTACTTCTGTTTTACTCGATGACTTCCCGTCTGTTACTACTAACTGACCGTTCTGACAGGAAATCACGAATCCAGTTGTGTTTCACATGAACGATATTTTCTGAAGCCATGCTGACTATGTGTCAATAAATCGTTTTCTTCGAGCTAATTCGTAATGTTCTAATACAGTATATGTTCCGAAACCCAACTTCAGATCGACGTTAGTGATAAGGGCCTGTAACTGAGCTGATTACTCCTATTTCCCTTTTTGGGTATTGTTGCGACTTGAGCAATTTTCCAGTCTTTAGGTACGGATCTTCCTGTGAGCTAAATGTGGGGCTATTGTATCAGCTTACTCTACAAGGAACCTGACTGGTATACAATCTGGACCGGAGGCCTTGCCTTTATTAAGTGACTTAAGCTGCTTTGCTGCTGCGAGGATACCTACTTCTACGTTTCTCATCTCGGCAGTTGATCTTGATTGGAACTCAGGAATATTTATTTCGTCTACTTTGGTGAAGGAGTTTCGGAAACTCTGCTTTAGTGGCACTTTCATCAGTGACTTCACCGTAGTTATCGCGCAGTGAAGGTTTTGATTGCGTCTTGCCACTGGTGTGCTTTATGTATGACCAGGATTCTTCGGGTTTTCTGCCGGATTCCGAGACAGAGTTTCGTCGTCGAAATTATTAAAAGCATCTCACATTGAAGTACACGCTATATTTCTAACTTCTGCAAAACTTTGTCAGTCTTGGGGATTTTGCGTTCTTTTAACTTTGGCATGCTTTTTTTCGTTGCTTCTGCAACAGCGATCTGGCGCGTTTTGTGTACCAAGGGGGAACAGTACCATCACTTATTAATTTGTGCCATCGATACTGTCTCTCTGAAATCATTCCACATCTTTTCTACGCTTACATGATCAGATGGGAAGGAGTGGAGGCGCCGGGCGCGGTGGTCTAGCGGTTCTGGCGCTGCAGTCCGGAACCGCGGGACCGCTACGGTCGCAGGTTCGAATCCTGCCTCGGGCATGGGTGTGTGTGATGTCCTTAGGTTAGTTAGGTTTAAGTAGTTCTAAGTTCTAGGGGACTTACGACCTAAGATGTTGAGTCCCATAGTGCTCAGAGCCATTTGAACCATTTTGGAGTGGAGGCTGTCTCTTAAAAAGGCGTTAAGAGCTTCTTTATTAGCTTTTTTAAATAGATATACTCTGCGTTTCTTTTTGATGGTTGTAGGTGTTACGGTATTCAGCCTAGCAGAAACTGCCTTTTGGTCGCTGATCCCAGTATCTGTCATGATACTCCCAATTTGTCCAGGACTATTGTTGCTAAGAGGTCAAGTATGCTTTTGCAATCATTTACGCTTCGTGTGGTGTCAGTGACTTATTGTTCAAAATAATTTTCTGAGAAAGCATTCAGTAAAATTTCGGATGAAGTTTTATGCCTGCCGCCGGCTTTAAACGTAAAAATTTTCTAGCTCATCGTGGGTAAATTGAAGTCACCACCGCTTGTGTGACTGGGGTACCTATTTGAAATGAGACTCAAGTTTTCTTTGAACTGTTTAACAACATATCTTCCGAGTAGGGAGGTCGGTAAAACGATCCGATTTTCAAGTACAACCTCTTCCCATACTATTTCGCAGGAACTACGAGTATCTACTTCAATGTCACTATAGGATAAGCTACTTCTGACAGTAATAAATACTCCACTACAACTGTGTTTAACCTATCCTTTCTGAGAGATCGTTTGAAAAAATTTCGGCTGAACTTATTTCCGGGTTTAGCCAGCTTACCATACCTATAAGTATTTGAGCTTCAGTGCTTTCTATTAGGGCTTTGTGGTTCTTTCCCAAAACAGCTACCACAATTTACAACTACAATACCGATTGTTGCTACAACTGCTTTACTGTGTTTTACCTGCCCACTTTTAGACAAACGCCTTTTCTGTGGTTTCCTGAGACCCTCTAACCTAAAAAAGACCCTCTAACCTAAAAAAGAAGAAACACGAATCGATATAGAAGAGATAGAGGATCCAGTATTACTATCGGAATTTAAAGAGCTTTGGAAGACTTAAGCTCAAATTAAGCAAAAGGGATCGATAACATTCCATCGAAATTTTTAAAATCATTGGAGAATTTATGAGTCTGAGGACACTCCATCTGACTTTTGAACAAACATCATCAACACAATTCTGAAGATTGCAAGACCCAACAAGTGCGAGAATTATCGCACAATCAGCTTAACATCTCATATATCCAAATTTCAGGCAGAATAATATTCAGAAGAAACAAAATTAAAATGGAGAAGCCATTAGATGAGTATCACCGTGGCTTTAGGAAAGGTAAACCACCCGAGAGGCAATTGTGACGTTGCGGTTGATAATGGAAGCAAGGAAGAAAAAGTCAAGACACTCATAAGATTTGTTGACCTGGAAAAAGCGTTCGACGAGGTCCAATGGTGCAACATGTGCGAAATTCTGAGTAAAATAATGGTAAACTATAGTGAAGAGAGGGTAGTACACAACATGTACATGAATCAACGGGGTACAATGAGAGTGGAAGACCAAGAGTGAAGTGTTTGGATTAAAAAGATTATAAGACAGGGATTTACTGTTTCGCCCCTATTGCTCAATCTAATCTCCGCAAAAGCAATGATGGAAATTAAAGGAAAGGTTCAAGAGTGGAGTTAAAGTTCGAGGTGAAAGGATATCAATGATAACATTCGCTGATGACCTTGCTATCTTCAGTGGAAGTGATCAAGAATTACATGATTTTCTGAGTGGAATGAACAGTCTAATGAGTGCAGAATATGGACTGAGAGTAAACTGAAGAACGACGAAAGTAGCAGAAATGAGAACAGCGACGAACTTAACATCAGCACTGGTGGTCACGAAGTAGATGAAATTAAGGAATTCTGTTACCTAGGCAGCAAAATAACCCATGACAGACGGAGCAAAAAAGGACAAAAAATGCAGCCTAGCATTGCCGAGAAGAGCATTTATGGCCAAGAGGAGTGTGTCAGTATCGGACATAGGCCCTAATTTGTGAGATAAATTTCTGAAAATGTACGTTTGGAGCATAGGATTGTATGGTAAGTGAAACATGGACTTCCGGAAAACTGGAAAAGAAGAGTATTCAAGCATTTGAGATGTGGTGCTACAGAAGAATGGTGAAAATTAGGCTGACTGATGAGGTGAGAAATGAGGTGGTTCTCTGGTGACTCAGCGAGGAAAGGAATATATTCGAGCACTGACAAGAAGAGGAGACAAGACTGTAAGACATCTTTTAAGATATTGGGGAATAGCTTCTATGGTACCAGAGGGAGCTGTCGAGGGTAGAAACTATAAAGAGAAACAGAGATTGGAGTACATAATAATTGAAGAGAGATTAGCACAGGAGAGGAATTCATGGTGAGGTGCATCAAACTAGTCAGAAACCTGGTGGCTTAAAAAAAAAGTGCCTGTCGATTAAGAATATAGTATACCACCAGACACGAGAACACACTGTGTCCTGATGCATTACTCACACCCCCATTGTAGGAGTTGAATACCAGAAAGGACATATTAATTCATGAGAAAGTGCATGTACCTAATTTTATTTTATCAGCCTTTCCGCTATAAACCAAAAGCTGCTTGCTCCAGAATATCATTAATTCAATTCCTAATTCGGGTGTGTAAAGATAGCGTCTATCCCATCCACAAGAAAAACGTCTCCAGAGTCATCTGCTGCAGCTGTTACATTGTCATTAAGGTATATTAGAAAAAGAAACGGCTCTAGTATGTCAAGTTACTTAATGATGTGTCCCACTCATCATAGTCACGATAAATAAATAAATAAACGTTTTGATGTGAACCGTATCATTTGAAGAAAAATAGGACACAATTTTTATGCCAAAATATACTATTCACATGGCTACGTGCTACTCAGTTGAAGAAATCCTCTATGGAATAAAAGGAGTTGTTAAGGAGACACACCTTGAATCTACATTGAAAAACTCTTCTATGATCTGAAATTTTTTTCAGATGGTGTATATTTCAGTTTTTCTGTGCCAAGGTTGCATGAAGGGCAAAGCAAATGCTTCTAGTGTTATGAATATCTCTGTTACTTTCAAACTCGGATTCACTGATTGTAACAAATTTTAAAGTTCATAAATGAATTATGAGTCTGTGATAAAAATCTCTGATTAATAAAGGGATACTTTCTGGACGTATGTGTGAGGACCACTCACATAATTGTAAGTAATTTCTTTGGGGAAATGAATACTTTTTGCATATCTGAGGAGTTAGCCAAGAGTATTTTCCATTAAGATATCAGTGAATGAAAATATGGAAAGTATATCAACTTACTGACTTCTAAATCCCCAGAGTTGGAAATTATCCTCATTGCAACAGTAAACAAAGCTAAACATTTTAGCAAGTCTACCCAACAGGTTTTCCCATTCAACTTTTAATCAGTGTGGACGCTTAACTACTTAAAACTTCTACACTGTTAATTATTTCTGTTCTGTATTCTCGGTTAATCAGTGGTAGGATGCTTTTTACAGTACAAAACTAGTTGGTGTGTCTGTGTGTGAGTGTGTTTTCAAATTTTAAAGGCAGCCCATTAGAGGCTACAAGTCAGTAACTTTTCCAAAAGCACAATTTACTATTTTTTCTGCTGATGATTTTTTACTAGCCTTCACAATAATACGTGTACCATCTGTGAAAATCACTAATTCTGTCTGCTGATGCAAGTAAAATAACAGATCATTAACATGAAGCAAGAACAGTAGTGAGTACATTTATCAGTCAGTTAATTAGAGGAGAAATTGCTGTGTTCATGAACATGGATATGTACTGAGGAATAAAAACGTTCAATAGATTGCTGAAGAAGACAAAAGAGACTAGAAACGAAAATATTTACACATGCACCTGTTAAGCAGTAAGTTCTATACAGTGAAGGATTACTTCATAACGCAGAGGTTTCCTAACAATGTAACACAAGTAAATAATAATAGTACACCACAGTCATGTCACAGCAAACTTTCTATCTGCATTTTGTTTTTATGTAAAACTCCATCTCAGTGTTCTTTACTCGAAAATACTGACATCTCTCAGAGCGCAACAGCTCACTCATTGTGGAGGGATGTTAGCTCAATATTTTTCGGCAAGCCAATGGGAAATTATAGTACATGAAATTAAAACCTAACATCATCGTCATAGTGTTGATAGCAGTTGATATTGTGTAGGTCGAGTATGCAGGTCTGTTACCAAGAGATGAACGAACAGTACACCACGAGTCTGCTCTATTCACCAGCCACATATTCTGACTTCAGTATTCTGTTTTCCCTAAATCACTTCAGGCAAATGCCCATATGGTTTCTGCTATGAGACCCCTGCTAACTAACTGCCTCTTCTTGTGAAAATAGATGTGCAAATATCGAAATGTTTGTCCATAAGAATCGTAAGAATTATGTTTGTTGTCTTCAAGCTGTAAAACAACGACATGTAGAATATTCTTAAAATATTGATCCACACAGGAATAAAACAACCATTCCAGCTGTTACATGAACCAGGCTGAGCATGCTTTAGACTGGGTGAATGTGTGAGTCTACCATCACGAGAACTCTCTCCATACTCATTCGACGGTGTCAGGAATGCCTCCATCGAAGAGTGTGGTAGGCCTGGGCGGCGATGAATCGGCCACTTTGCAGACTGCATGCCAAGAGTCACTAGCAATGTGTCCCATAGAAGCGTGTTAGGGTCATTGTTGTTCATGTTTGGTATTAACGACCTGGGAGCATAATTTATAATAACCTCAGGCTTTATGTCAATACTTACTTACTTTACATGTCCAGATTGCTAACTGTTCTTTAGATATGATCAGCCAGAACACTATGACCACCGACCTACCAGTGATATAGACCCACCCAGGCGATGGAACTGTCACCCTGCGAGAAATAATTGCCAGTCGACACATGCACGGTGCGTCACTAGTATCAGTGAGTATTCTGTGCATGTTTATAATTTGGAAGGCACGCGATATACGTGAGTGTGACCGAGGACAGAGTGTGATGGCCCAGAGGTTCCGCACGGAAACTGCACGAGTTGTCGGGTGTTCTAAGACTGCAGTGGTGAGTGTGTTCAACATGTGGCGACACCATGGTGAAAGCACGTCCATACGTCGTGGGGTTGGGTGGCCACCCATCATTACAGATGTCGTACGTCATAGGCTGTGCAGACTGGTAAACCACGACAGGCAGCGGACAGTGGGGGAACTAACATCCAACTTTAATGCTGGCCAGAGTTCAAGTGTGTCTAGACACACAGTGCACCAAACACTCCTAATGACAGGCCTCCGCAGCTGAGGGCCTATGTGCCTGCAAATGTTAACGACGTCAGCAACTACGACTGAAATGGGTACATTACTATCGACTCCCGAAATGGCGCAGTGGTATATTGTGGCATGATATGCTGAATCCCGATACCTTCTTCATCATTCAACTGGAAGGGCCCTAATCCGTCGTCTTCCAGAGGAACAGTTCCTTACTGTGGGGTGGAGACAGACTGGTGGCGGCTCCACTATGATCCAGGAAACACTTACATGGACATCCATGGGTCCAATGGAGCTCGTGTAAGGCACCAATGACGGCCGAGGAGGATAGTACACTGGTTTGCAGACCACATACACCCCTGCATGACGACCATGTTTTCTGACAGCTTTTTTTTTCATCTAGATAATGCACCATGTCACATGGCCAGAATAGTGACGGAATGGTTCAAGCAACACAGTGACAAGTCCCAATTGGTTTGCTGGCCCTCCAACTCACCAGATCTGAACCTGATCGAACACATCTGGGATGTGCTTCAACGTGGCGTCGCAGCTCATGGCCCTCCTCCCCGGTATTTACGGGAATTGGGGATTTGTGTGTGCAGATGTAGTTTCAACTCCGTACAGCGGCCTACAAAGGCCTCACGGCTTCCATACCATGATAGGGCTCCACTATTATCCATGCCAAACGTGAACGTACAGGCTATAAGGTAGTAGTCATAATGTTCTGGCTGATAAATGAATTTCCAGTACTGAGACACATGGGTGGCTTTGTCATTTGCCACCATAAAGTATGTGATTCTTCAACAGAAAGAGGTTCCTACTCAATGGTCTGAAGATGACCACAGTAGTGGTTGAAACCGGTCACCTTGTTAAATAAATTGTGATCAAGACTGTTTTTAATAGTAAATAAATAAAGTATGCCACTGTGATCGTTTTGCCTGTTTTTGGACATATCGTTAAGTCTTGTGTTGCAGCACATTCACGGGAGTCGTTCTTCTTACATCTCCATTTTCTCAGATTGGTATTGCAGTGTGTGATGGTAGTTCTTAAGTGGTGAACCACCTGCCATGTCGGAAACAACAGATGATTCGCAGCAGCCAGTGGTTCTTCAGTCTTTATGAGCATCTGATCAGTACAGTTTTGCAATACATTTTTTCTCCTATTTCAGGAGGCTCGTTTACAGAGTTAGTCCTTCGCATTAAACTCCACTGGGATACCAGTAGCCTGTGCTGTATTTCGTAACCGTATAAATGGTGCCGGTGATAATCGGACTGCAACTTACCTTCAGTTTATGGGTCGAGCTATGTCGAAAGTTGGGTAAATTTGCCGAACTAGCGTTGATTTTAGGAGCCAGACATTACGCGCTCTTTCTCATTGTTTGCCACGTCGGCATATGTGGCAACTGCAGAGTGGTACCAGGTATTTGTCGCATTCTCAGCAGCAGAGAAACATAGGACGAGAGCCGATGTTCTCAGAATTTGAGGATGAACCCAATTTCATGCCGCTGAATTTTTGGATGATATTATTGCTCATACACACTTTTCCCTTAACGTCCAAAATGTCACACTGTTATCAAGTCGGATACCCAAATATTTCAGCGGTTCATCGTGGTTTAGTTCTTGACCCAGCCTCGCCATTTTCAATTGTGTATGTGCGCCTTTATTTCTAATGTGAAAGGCACACATCAGAGTTCTACTGGTATTTATTGTGCGGAAGTGTTCTCCATAGTATGTCTTTGAGAATTCACACCACAGACGATTTTCCATGTGAGCCCATGGCAATATCGTCGATATATATATATATATATATATATATATATATATATATATATATATATATATATATATGTGTGTGTGTGTGTGTGTGTGTGTGTGTGTGTGTGTGTGTGTGTGTGTGTGTGTGTGTGTGTAGGCTGGCCGAAGTGGCCGAGCAGTTCTAGGCGCTACAGTTTGGAACCGGGCGACTGCTACGGTCGCAGGTTCGAATCCTGCCTCGGGCATGGATATGTGTGATGTCCTTAGGTTAGTTAGGTTTAAGTCGCTGTAAGTTATAGGGGACTGATGACCTCAGAAGTTAAACCCCATAATGCTCAGAGCCATTTGAGCCAATTTTGTGTGTGTGTCATTTTTTCGCCTCCTCCTGTGCCTATTTTTTGTTTGAAGCGTCACATAAAAAGTCTATTTTGAAATAGACGATCCCCTGATTTTGTCGTTCGGAAGTCCATGTTATAAAACTTAATGAGCAGCCGTTGGTGACTGACAGTATCATAGCCAGGCGACAGATCTGTAAAAGCGAGTCCCATTATCTGTTTCTGTTGTAGGCCGTCCTCTATATGTTGAATGAGACTGAGAATTATACCACAACCACCAGGCATAAATCCTACTGGTTATGGTATGAATTTGGTCTCTAATGCTACAAAAAGTCTTTCAAAAAATATTCTTTCAATGGCCCCATAGAGATGACACGAATGTGAGAAAGGCGAGAAGTTTGAGGATCTGTAGGGTTTTTAGCAGGGCTACCACTCTGGCTTTCCTCTAGAGTTTCGGAATGTGCATGCTAGTGATACAGCTATTCATTAACTGTACATTACATTTTAATGCTGTAGTACCAAAATGCTTTATTCCTATATTGCAGATATCATCCAGGCCAGCAGCCCTGTGTTCCTCCATTTCTTGGTGTGGCAAAGACGTCTGTTTCATTATTCATATCTCGTTCGATTTTCAGTCTTTTTAATTTTATACTTTCCCGTTTAATTGAGGGCGGTAAGATGATCCGTAGGGAGCTACTCTGGTTTGATCGGGTGCTGGAGTTGTAGGGTAGTGGCCCGCCCAACCCCACGATGTCAGGATGTGGTTTCACCTTAGTGTCGCCTCGCATTGAAGACACTCCCACAGCACTCCCGGAACATCCGTCGAGTCGCGCAGTTTCTGAAATGCTCGTGCCGAGCCTCTGGGCCATCACAATCCGCCCTTGGAGGAACTCAGGTGGACTGCGTGCCTTCCCATTCTACACACAGACAGCTCGCTCACTGATACCACACGAAGCGTGTGTGTGTGTGTGTGTGTGTGTGTGTGTGTGTGTGTGTGTGTGTGACTAGCACACGTTCCTCGCCAGGTAACGCTGCTACAGTCTGGACGGTTTCATATCGATAGTAATTTGGTGGTCACAGTGCTTCAGTTGACCAGTGTGCTGACCCTGTCCAAACCCAAATAAAATAAAGATCATAGCGTTACATCTGCACAATAAAGAGGTACGCACCAAGTTCCAGATGCTACTAAATTGAATAAAAGTCTCCTTTAACTGCTTCCCGCAACACCTACTGTAGGTGTCTCCTTTTATCTATCTCTGTCATTTGTGCTGCACTTAATGAACCTGACAAAGTTTGGCTCAACAGTAAACCAATTTTCAGGAAACGACTGGGGATTAAATGCAGATATGCTACGCAATGCCCCAGCATGAAAATGTAGTGACCATTATGCACAATGAGGCCTTGAGAACCGTTAGTGGCACTGCCAGATCAAGTGCCACACAATGGTTGCCTGTCCTATCCAACATTGCTCCTGCTCACCTGAGATCTAAAGTGACCGAGGTGCAAATTTTGAAGCCCCGTATGAACTCAGTTCTAAATACCGTATTCCATAAATCCACTGATTGCACACCTGAAGAAAGCCACACACGCCACTTTGTGTTTATTTTCGGATTTATCTTCCATGCCACCGAGATGTAGAAAGAATGTGGGAATGAACATCCACCCAAAAGGCGCATCTTATTCAGAAACCAACGGTGAAGCGTCAAGAGTCTGATCTTCGTTGTGGTGAATGCTCATGACTCAGCTGCATCCGAGCGGTGCAAGGGAGATATGGCCACCTCCTGATGAAGTTTTGGCTTTATAGTGAAAGTGTTGCATGTGACTGTGCTGTGGAGGAACAGACACTTGTAGAGAACTGTCAAAACCATGTTTCGAAACTTTGTCTGAAAGACTTGCGTGAAGTGACACCGAGTGCTGTAATCTGATTATGAAATCTGAACATTTACCAATGAACACAATGTATACAGGGTGAAATGTATTTAAACCGACAAACTCTGGGAGGTTGTAGGGGACATCAAAACAAATATTTTTCCCTAATGTCATTTTTTCCTATGAGGAGTATTTAAACCGGTAGAGGAAGATTTCTCTGGCGGCAAATTAATTAAACCAACAAGCACTTTTCCATTTTTTTATGACCAAGAGACAACAACTAGGTAACAGTTACGGCCCAATTAAACAGTCTCCAACAACACCGACCCACACATTAACGAAGAACCGCACTTGATGAGCGTTAGTAACTGTGGCATGTGGATTATCCTCACTGCAAACATGCGAATTGTGCATGTTGAGGACTCCATCACGCCTGAACGTTGCTTCATCGGTAAACAATACAGAGGATGGAAATGTAGGATGCATTTCACACTGTTCCAGGTACCACTGCGAAAACTGTGCTCTGGGTGGATAATCAACTGGTTCCAGGTTTTGGACACGCTGTAAGTGAAATGGACGTAACAATTGCTCTCGAAGCACTGTTCTTACATTCGTCTGATTCGTCCCCATGTGACGTACCATTGCACGAGTGCTGATTGAAGGATCCCGTTCCACATGCTGCAAGACAGCTTCCTCAAATTGCAGCGTTCTTACCGTGCGACGGCGTCCTTGTCCAGGTGGTATGCTAAATGACCCGGTCTCACGCAGACGTTGGTACACGGCATCAAAGGTCGTATGGTGCGGGATACGGCGATTACGGTGTGCAGCTCGTCCGTTGTGGTGCGCTGTGTAGTACGCACCAACCATACCAGTGTACTCACTCCAGGTGTATCGCTCCACTAGTAAACAGAGACAATGCACTGCTACGCTGGTGGACAGCAGTTGCCTACAAGTGATGAGCGTAATACGGCCTCTAACTACTAAAGATCGTAATACGCCCTCTATCAACTGAAGTGCGTAATACGACCTCCTACGGTTTAAATAATCCTCGTAGGAAAAAATGACGTAAGGGAAAAATATTTATTTTGATGTCCCCTACAACCTCCCAGAGTTTGTCGGTTTAAATACTTTTCACCCTGTATGTTTGTATGTTCTATAAGGAGTACGTTAGTAATGATCTACCTGTACTAAAGTTTGTATTCGTTCTATCGTAGTGTTGGATGAATTTGTGCACAAGGCTTCTTGTATTTCAACAAAGACCGTTCACTTTACCAAAACGTGTCAACAGACTCGCATACCATTCGTAAATCAGCCGGGAATAACTCAGTCTAATGTCTTGATTCATACCTAATGACCTGGATATCCATGTCGAAGGGCGACATAAAAACTTGAGAAGCGGCTGCCCGAGTTTGGTTTCATTGCCTGTTCAACAAAAGACAGTCTAGTATCAAAATGTCACTTGTTACATCAGGTGACCGCGTTTTATTGTTTAAGGTTGGATGACATGGAATGGAACCTGGAGACACTGCAAACGGATCGGCTGAGGGGTGCGACCCTCACCAAGTTACTGCACGCTGTACAGCAGATCACAAGAGCCATAAACCACAGGAATCGCCTTGTCTTGGATTATAATTGGGAATTTCTTCATAATGACCAGAACCTCAGCAAAACTGGTAAGTAGCTTCCTTGAAAGTTTGTTATCTCCATATATGAAGGTCCATGTCCTGAGTGACTGACTCGTCACTATCCAGCCTTAACCACCAAGGATAGAAATTCGAAATTTGGAGAGGGTAAAGAAACAGTGTTTCAGCACTTTTGGGAATTGAATTCCTGTGTGGGGGGGGGGGGAGAAATAGTGTGTGACTGTCTTTTTTTTAAATAAATCTTTATTAAAGAACTATTAAAGCAATTACTGAAGCTACATCTATGTTACTTGAGTTTTTGCTTGCAAATAGAAAGAAATACGGTTTTCAATATTTTTTGAAATTCAACGCCTAAGAGGGTGAAATAGGCGGTGAAATATTTTATGAAATTATTTCTTTATGAAAGCTTTTTAAAGCTAAATTAATGAAAATTTGTATTTCGATTCTCGGTTAGAAATAAGAAATACGTGTTTCGGTGTTTTTGGAAATTCAGCCCCTAAGTGAATGAAATAGTGTATGACTGATTCAGTGACTCATCATGCATCAGCCCAAACTACCAATGAGACAAACTTGAACTACTGGAACGGGTGCTGGTCTTATACTGTTAGCACCATTTAGTGAGGCATTGTTCGAAATTCCATCCCTAAGAGGGTGAAGTAGGGGGTGAAATGTTTTTTGATGACATTTCACTATTATGTTCATTTTGATGCTAGAGATTGAAAACTGGTATTTGGTTTCTCACTCAGAAATAAAAAAAATTACAAGCTTCAGTATTTTTGGAAATTTAACCACTAAGAGGTTAAAATAGTCAGTGAAAGTTTATTTTGAAAATAAATCATTATTACAGTACTACTAAAGCATTTTTAAAGGCGTGTCCCTGAAAAATGGTGTAAGACTTCTTGGTTAGAAATTAAAAAGTGTGTGTTCTGGTGTTTTTCGTATTTTAGCCCCTAAGGGGGTGAAACAACCGATGAAAATTTTTATGAAAGTATTTCATTAAGTAATCCTTTTTAAAGCTAATTCTAAGAAAATTTGTATTTGTGCTCTTGGTTGGAAATCTAAAAAAATTATGTGTTTCGGTGTTTCGGGAAATTGAGCTGCTAAGGAAGTAAAATTGGGAATGAAAACGGTTCTGGAAATATTTGATTCCGAAAGAATTTTTCGAACAAAATGTCTGAAAGTTTGTAGTTGGCTTCTCAGTTAGACGTAAAAAAATTCATGTTTAAATGTTTTCTGGAAATGCAACCCGTAAGGGGTGAAATAGGGGACGAAAATTTTTATACAAAATTTCTTTATATTAAAACATATTTGTAGTTAAATCTATGAAAATTGGTATTTGACTTGTACAGAAATATGCGTTAGGGAATGAAAGTTTTGATGAAAGTAAATGTCACCAAAAGAACTCAAAAGGGTGGATTAACGAGGATCTCTGACTCCAGCTACCAGAACTGATTTCTGGTCGGAAGTGCATCCGGAAAAGACCATGCTTCTACAGCCTTAATTAGTGTGAAAAGCTTAGAAGATGTAACGGCCTGAGACTGTTTGCCGATGTCTACAGGAAAGTAGTATCACACGAAAGTTGTGAAGAAATCAATGAGGATTTGCAGAAAATAAACGCGTGGTGTAATGACTGGCAGTTATCTCTCAATATTAGTAAGTGTAACCTACTGCATATAATAAGGCGAAAATCCCCATTAATGTACGAGTACAAAACAAATGCCGAGTCTTTGGAAGCGGTAACGTCCGTCAAGTATCTGGGTGTGACTATTCGAAATGATCTCAAATGGAATGATCAGATTACACAAGTAACGGGTAAGGTGAACTCTAGATTACGGTTTATTGGTAGAATTCTGAAGCGATGCAGTCCTTCAACAAAGGAAATAGCTTACAATACGTTAGTTCGTCCAGTCTTGGAGTACGGTTCGTATGCATGGGACCCTTACCAGTTGGGTCTGATTAAAGAGATTGAGAAGGTCCAAGGAAGAGCGTTACAAATCTCACAGAAAGTTTGAAGTGGGACACACATGCAGATAGACGGTGCGCTAAACAGAAGGGCCTACTCATTAAATTCCGAAATCCGATCTTCACCGAGGATATAGAGCATATATTATTACCACAAACTTTCATTATCGCACAATGATCACCATTCAGAGGTAAGGGAAATTAGTGCTCGCACTGAGGCGTTCAGACAGTCGTTTTCCCTCGCGCGATCCGCGAGTGGAACAGAGAGGGGCGGGGGGGGGGGGGGGGAAATGACTTTGGGGCGAATTGTGAACTCCGCCACACACCGATCCGTGGCCAGCGGAGCATATATGTAGATGTAGATTTTTGAACGACGTAAAAATTCGATAAAGAATTAATCGGTGTAGACCATACACTCCACACAAGAGAAGTAGTGGGTGCTAAGGTAGTTGTTAAATGAAGCGGAATTTGTCCTTTAAGTTATGTTAGTAAGTAAATCTTGTCTAAGATAAAGAACACATAGATTATGGGGTTGTGTTTACCGCACACTCCTCGAAGAGACGCGAACAGTACACTACTCCCTTGCCTACATGTCGGTGCTTATATACCCGCATAAGAGTCATGCTACATTGCAGATATACTGTAGCGAGACCGTTCAGATGGAGACTTTTTGATCGTCACTTACACAATTTAGACATTATTTCTGGCTGTACTTTCCCTTTATTTGTCTGCACCACCTCTTGCAACTCTGCAATTATCTGCGTTTTCCTGAGACATTTCCCAGAAGTGAAAACTTCTCCCTACCGCCCCAAACCTCTTTTTCTCCTCAATATACACGACGTTTTATACTCTTTTTATTCAATATTACTCCAAACATCATCATTATGCTGAGCCCTTTCCACGTATGGGGGCGTCTACTTCATTACGTCTTCTGTTATTTTACGTACTATCTAATAACTACACTTAGTTGCATCTTCAGGCTTTTACTAGCTTGATCATCCACGCAACGTACATAGATCTGAGATAATACGGCTCTGTGCCTCCATACACATTCTCTACTATCTATGTAAGATATAAATGTATATATATATTTGTTTACGTAGTTCTCAGATGCAAACTCTCTTTTCAGATATCTGTCTTGATTCAAAGTGGTCAGTATGATGTAATTGTTTCAGCTGCACCATTCTAGTCAAGATAGTCAAAAACAAAGACAAATAACACGTAATTAATAAGAACGAAAGATAAACGGAAGTATGAAACTTGAATTTGGAAATAAAATTCCATTCAGCTCAGGCCTCTTAGTTCGCTAAACTTTGTACCTACCATGCAGTAGTACCTTCCCAACAGACTCTTAGTTAGTGTTATTTATAATTTTTTTCAGGGCTATAATGTTCCTGAGTCTCAATTCCTTCCAAATTTTCAGATATTCGAGAGACATTCACGTGAGGTTTCGTACAATTCTGAATGGTTGCTGATATACCTGCAATTCCATTTTAGTTTGTTCCATTCTACTTTATTCATTACTCTTTACTAGTACCAGTTATCGTACTTTGAAACTAGGGGAGTTACAGATTTTACATCATGTCACCATTTCGCATCTAAAAATCTTTCCCCTATGTTTACTCTTTCTTGTGCTTGTTTCTTGCCTAATGAGATATCGAATAAAACAAGAAAGTCAGTCAGCTCTGCTTCATGGTTACATATTAATTTGCGTGGTGCAAATACTATTGCATCAGGCTTGTGGTTGTTAATGATGCCTTCTAAATACTTAATATTATTACCCCAAGTGGAATGTTTCCTCTACTTCTCCTGCAAAGTCCCGTATAACCCTACCACTCATATTTATCTAAGGGAAAACCCTAAGATAATTATGTATCGTATCCCGACAACATTTCTCAAATTTTTTAGCATCAAACCGTTTACCATTATTCACCACAGTACTCTCAGTCCTACCTAAATCAACAAAATTGTTGTCACCCAGCTTTTATATAGGTGTTGTGGCAATAACTCTTCTGTCTGGAAATAGCTTAATGTATTTACTGAAGTAGGTGTAGGTCGAAAATGATCTAATGCTAATAATTCCACTGTGTTCAAGGGATTGCTTATTCCCTTGCGCAATGCTATTTACTAATCTTCTATTTAACTCAAAATGCATGTTTTCTAAAGTTACTCTGTCACTGAAGCATGCAATGCATTTCTTAGTCCCTTAATGCTACTACCGTAAATACACTTGGTCTATTAAAAGCGCAGATTTTTGCAGGGGAAGCATAGTATCCGTTCTGCCAAATCCATGTTCCTCCTCCTGCACCAAATTCCTTGATGGATGTTGTAATATTGTGCTACCATGGGATAATTAGGGTCTCCCAAATGATGTTTTACTAATCTCCGAACATCACCCTATTCTGTTCTCTTTCAGAGTACTGACATATTTTCTTCAAAGCAATTTCCGCCTTGATTTCATTTATAGCAAAAGTGGGTACCGACTCGTTTTTAGTTAATGTAAGTCCAGACGCCTTATATAGCTCAGCATTTCTAGGCAACCTGTTGGCCGCCAAACTGCACTTTCTTCATATGTTTTTAATTTCATGATCGAACCGTTGCAGGAACATTGCTCACCTTGCATGTTTTAACTGACAAGTTTGCAAAAATGTTTATACTTTAAAATCATTGCATATTACTACCTGGTAACTCAACAAAGAATGCTCAAATTTCTGCGTTCCAAATACGATGGCCAGTGCGTCTAGCTCTGTTACTCCGTTATTATGCTCCACTGATTGCACTGATTAAGTCGTAAAAGCTATCATCTTATGCACTTTAGCATTCCCTTCTTTTTTATTTTAAACATCTACACTCTTATACAATATGCACTAGAGTTCACTAAAATAAAAGAAGTCTTCTAAAAATCTGAGTCATTCAGCAGCGGGTTATTTAAGAAACCATTTTTCAGCTTTTAAAATGTGGGCTGATATTCTTCAGTCTGAACCCAGGGGCTATCCGCTTTTAACAATTGATGTGTGCAAGAAGCGTAGAATGACTCCTTCTACAAATCGCCGATAAAACGCAAACAGGCCAAACATGGCTTTACATTGTTGCTTTTTCTTTGACGTTTCAAACAGCTCAGTCACTGAGAACCTGGATGGTTTCGCTAAAATAGTTCTCTGCTAAACACAAGGAGCAAGAAATTCTATTGATTATTAGTGCATGCCATACTTTCTTAATTCAGTTTTATGCCACCTTTTCTTACTCCATCTCATGATTGTCCAGAAAAATAAAATATTCTTCCCATGTAGGACATGCAACTTCATGTTGTCTACGTAAAATGTCACTTGCCCTAATGATTCCTGTCCCCGTATCAGCGCCATGCTCTTAAAATGGCAAAGACCGATATATTAAAGGCAGAGGGAAGTACTCTATACCAATGAGAAATTCCATTATATATCCAGGACACATATTTTCTTTAATATTTTGCCAATGGCAGATTCCAATAACTATAAATTATATCCAACCATATATGAACCAAGTAGCTCCTCTGAATTATTGTAATAACTTTGTATATTTTGTGCGCTATCCCTTTAAATTTTATTTAAACTATGAGCATCCAGTACCAGCCTTACAATCACATTTCGGTGCTACCGCCAGTGGATTTTTAAAAATATGTATTGCCTGTTCCAATATTCCCCAATGTGACGATGTGTGGCGTTCGTTGAATCGTTTTTTAAGAGGTTCATGGCAACTGGTTATCATTGGATATGGTTTCTTAAAAAATATTTACAACTTCTTACATTTAAATTTTATTAGTAATACGTTTCCATACACTTGAAAACACATTTTTATGCTTGACTAACACTTGCCTAAGCTCTTCCCTCTGTTTACATGAAACTGCATGTACAGACTGAATTTTAAGTTCAGTACACAATGGCTCCTGATATTTTTAATTCTATTATAGGGTGGCTCAACTTCTTATGAACTACACTGAAGCGCCAGAGAAACTGGTATAGGCATGTGTATTCAAATGCAGAAATATGTAAACAAGCAAAGACAGAAAACTGGTCGACAATGCCTTCATAAGACAACAAATCTCTGGTGCAGTTGTTAAATGGGCCTTCAGAGACAATGACCGCACGACACAAAGCTTTACACCTCACCTGGTCCCGTCAACACTGACATTGGACTGTTGATGACTGGAAACATGTTGCCTAGTCGGAAGAGTCCTGTTTCAAATTGTACCGAGCGGATGGATGTGTACAGATATTGTAATGTTCTTGACTGAAAAGATGTTACCTGGTCGCACGAGTCTGGTTTCAAATTGAATCGAGCGAATGGACTTGTACCTCATGAATCCATAGACCCTGCATGTCAACAGGGGACTGTTCAAACTGGTGGAGCCTCTGTAATGGTGTGGGGTGTGTGCAGTTGGAGTGATATGGGACCCCTGATACGTCTGGATACGACTCTGACAGGTGACACGTATGTAAGCATCCTGTATGATCACCTGCATCCACCAGGACAATGCAACATCTCACACATCCAGAATTGCTACAGAGTGGCTCCAGGAATCCTCTCCTGAGTTTAAACACTTCCGCTGATCACCAGACTACCCAGTCATGAACATTGTTGAGCATATCCGGGATGCCCTGCAACGTGCTATTCAAAAGAGATCTCCAATCTCCACCCCCTTGTAATGTTACGTATTTGTGGACAGTCCTGCAGGATATTTGGTTTCAGTTTCCTCCAGCACTACTTCAGACTGTAGTCGAGTCTGTACCACGACGTGTTGTGGCACTTCTGCTAACTAGCAGGGGCCGTACATGATATTAGGCATGTGCACCAGCTTTTTTTGGTTCTTCAATGTATCTTCAAAAGCATGCCCTTCAGGTAGAAATGGGAACCTTCATGGTTAGGGGATGGATGGCTACCACACCATAGAACTCCCTTGATTGTACCGGGACTCCTTTCTGAGTTTCAGGGACACGCATATTGTATACACTTCTCCAATATATATTGATTACAAACCAGGCGCATATGTTTTTGTACTCGATAAATCATATAAATCATAAATAATATCATCAAAGATTTTACTTAGAAATATTGAATCATCTTTGGTGGTGTGTCATCTCTCTCACCATCCATGGTCGTGTTGTGTGTAAACAGGAAAGACGGTCTGCTTGTGTATTGTAACTTACACCAAGTACATGTCTAATTAATTACAATCTTCTGGTGATTCAGACTGTCAATTTGTGAGTTTGTCTGCTTAGCACGGTATTTTAGTTAAGATGTATTTTCCGCGTTATAAGCCTGGTCAAATTAGTTTCGATCTTTTAGACCAACTTCAAACTATTTAGGCATGCTTATGGCTTTGGAGTTCTTATTTTAGGCTTCAAAATCTTATTTTCGAACCAGTTTCGCCCGATATCTGTGTGTATGTGTATGTGTGTGTGTGTGTGTGTGTGTGTGTGTGTGTGAGAGAGAGAGAGAGAGAGAGAGAGAGAGAGAGACCGAGAGAGAGAGGGAGGGAGAAAGAGAGAGAAAGAGAGATAGTTCGAGTGTTTGTGTACAAAAATGTTTTACGTAAGTAACTCTGACTTCAGTGTGAAACTTATGGGAATACTGCAGCTTGACACCATTTTTACGCGTGATTTACACAATAAAGTGATTAAATACAGAGAAATGTGTGTGTGTGAACGACATGTTACTGTCAAGCAAATGATGCCTGTCTTTCACATTGGTTCCCGTTCAAGTTTGTTACGTAATTTTTTACTGCACGTCTTTGAACATCATTATGCTTGATTTTAATACCACGGTGTGGGTGTTTGGAGAGGCTGATGAGACGGTGGTGGGAGGAGAGACGGGGGGGAAAGGGCGTGGGTTGTCACTTGATAGACAAGGGGGCGTGGCTGCCGCTATCTTAGATTATGACGTGCGTCACATGATGTAAAGAAAGTGGTCCAGAACATACGTATATTGTAATGAAAGAGGCCCAGCATCCCTATACACTGTGTGGCTTACACTTTTCTACCAAATCGAATTTACTACAAACTAATAGAACGGCCTGGCAGCAACATGGAGAGAACTGAATCTCGAGAAGCGATTAACTGATCTGTGATAGAAGGAGTTACAGTGAACGTTTCACGGCTATGTGGACATACAGTGTCGAAAATGGAAAATGTTACCACAAATCATCAGTCAGATTTTTGCTTAGCTTTGCGCAAATGTTTATTATATAATCGGTACTAGTGTCCATCATCATAAACGCTCTCCAAATATCCTCTTAAAGAACTTATTGTCATGCTTAAAAATATGATATGGCATTACATAAGTATTTTTGTGTGGAAGCTGGTATGAATTTATGTCATCCTATCGCATCCCAGACTGTGTGTGCCACACCTGGGGAACCGGGAAGGTCGCTCGTAGATTCGTGCATTTCTCAAGGCGTTTCTGATATGTGAGGTCATGCATTGTTCTGCTTGATATGCCATTTTACATTATGCACGTCAATGAACTGACCATAGTGTTTCCAGTTCTTGTCATATACTTCGAAATCACTCCTGTCATATATCCAGCAGCTACTCACACTATGATTCCATGAGTTGGGGCGGTATACATCTTAAGAATCACTGCTATCAGCGACCTTTCGCCACGTCGTCTGAGGACAAAGCAGCGCCGATCTGACCACTGTAATGAGAAGCGATTTCTGTCAGTGTCCACCACTGAACGCATCTGTTTGTCCCAGTTGACTGTGGAAGTCTGTCTGCTCTGTAGCATTTGAAACTTCCTGGCAGGTTCTCATAGTGGGTTGTGAGACATGCTTGAATACTCAGTCAGCTGCGCACTTGTCCATAAAAGGCAAAGGTCCTGTGTTTAAGTCCTAGTCTAGCACATAGTTTTAAACTGCTGGAAGAATTAATGTCTTTATTTAAAATCCTTGGTGTCACCACCGATTCTGGGGAGAGGGGGCGACAATGGGGACATGTCGGCAAAGATTTCTTCAAAAGCAGTTTCAAGTTTTTGAGTCTCACGAGGAGAGATCCCCAGCGATGGGATCGACTTTCTGAAATCATTTATACAGTGATATACGTCAAGGTCTCAAGTTTCAGACGCTGCAGGCATTCACCGTGACAAGCCCTCATTTAAGAGTACTCGACGAAAAAATTCGGAATTTCGGGTAATAATCTTGAACTCTAAAGAAGAGACTTGTGAACAGACTAGTTGCACAGCGTATTTGTTAAAATACAGACCTCACATGTAGGAAGTTAAAAGTACAGAACTCGTCAGGTAGATAGAATTTTTTTATTTTTAAATGTTTTTTGAAATGGCTTTAATGATTATTTTTGTTCAATTAATTGGGTTCAATTTTTTTATTTCGACTCCTTTGTAACATCATTTTATTCAATATATTTTGAAAATTGCTCTCACTTTTTCTACCTCTGACGCTTTTTGAACTTGGGATTTATTTACATTTCATTTTATTATTCTTGTGTATTACTTCGACTCAAATTCTTCTTCTTTATCATTCTATGTTTCTCTCCGCGTTATTGCATTCATTATTTCCATTCCTCATTTGGCTTGAATTTTATGTCATTTGTAATCCCTTCTTTGGCTTCAATCATCATCAATAGTGGAATAAGAATAAATTTTTAAATTGTTTTTATGACATGAACCATCCAAAGAAAGAACATCTTAAATCGAAATATACATTTTTGGCACAAATGCACAGCCAGTGTAAACAGACTATTTTGTCTTTTGTTTTTTAAACGATTCAGCTGGTGTTCCAAATGTTTAATTATTATGAGAAATATATAAAAATAATCTAAACACTTGCGATATGATCCTATTTGGAAAAAGGATGACAGAAAGAAAAGAATAAGACCAATTGTAAACGTTGATGTGTTGTGGTTGTTGTGGTTCTCAGTCCAGAGTCTTTTTTGATGTAGCTACCGTATCCTGCGCAAGCTTCTGCATCTCCAAGTAGCTACTGCAACCTATACCCTTCTGAATCTGCTTACTGCACTCACCTCTTCGTCTCCCTCTACGATATTTACCCTCCACGCTGCCCTCCAATACCAACTTAATGATCCCTTGATGTCTCAGAACATGTTCTACCAACCGATCCCTTCATCTAGTAAAGTTGTGCCACAAACTCCTCTTCTTGGCAATTCTATTCAGTACTTCCTCGTTAGTTACATGATCTATCCATCTAATCTTCAGCATTCTTCTGTACCACCATTTCTATTCTCTTCTTGTCAAAACTATTTATCGTCCAAGTTTCACTTCCATACTTGGCTACACTCTGTACAAATACTTTCAGAAAAGACTTCCTGACACTTAAATCAATGCTCGGCGTTAACAAATTTCTCTTCTTCAGGAACGCTTTCCTTGCCATTGCCAGTCTACATTTTATATCCTTTCTATTGAGATCACCATCGAATATTTTGCTACCCAAATACCAACTCATCTACTAATTTAGGCGTCTCATTTACTAATCTAATTCTCTCAGCATCACCTGATTTAATTAGACTACATTCCATTATCCTCATTTCCCTTTTGTTGATTTTCATCTTATATCCTGCTTTCAAGACACTGTCCATTCCATTCAACTGCTCTTCCAGGACCTTTGCTGTCTCTGACAGAATTACAATGTCATCAGCAATCCTCAAAGTATTTATTTCCACTCCATGTATTTCAATTCCTACTTCAAATTTTTCTTTTGTTTCCTTAACAGCTTGCTCAATATACAGATTGCATAATATAGGGGATAGGCTACAACTCCGTCTGACTCACATCCCAGCCACTGTTCCCTTTCATGCCCCTCGACTCTTATAGCTGCCATCTGGTTTCTGTACAAATTGTAAATAGCCTTTCGTTCCCTGTATTTCGCCCCTGCCACCTTCAGAATTTGAAAGAGAGTATTCCACTCAGCATCGTCAAAAGTTTTCCCTGTGTCTACAAATGCTAGAAAAGTAGGTTTGCCTTTCCTTAATCCAATTTCTAAGATAAGTCGCAGGGTCAGTATTGCCTCACGTGTTCCATCAATTGTACAGAATCGAAACTGATCGTCCCTGAGCTCGACTTCTACTAGTTTTTCCATTTGTCTGTAAAGAATTCGTGCTAGTATTTTGCAGCTGTGACTTATTCAACTGATAGTTCGGTTATGTTAATACTTGTCAACACCTGCTTTCTTTGAGGTTGGAATTATTATATTCTTCCTGAAGTCTGAGGGTATTTCGCCTGTCTGATACATCTTGCTCACCAGATAGTAGAATTTTGTCAGGGCTGTCTCTCCCAAGGCTTTCAGTAGTTCTAATGGAATGTTGTCTACTCTCAGGGCCTTGTTCCGACTTATGCCTTTCAGTGCCCTGTCAAATTCTTCACGAAGTATCATGTCTCTCATTTCATCTTCTCCTACGTCCTCTCTCATTTCCGTAAAATTGCCCTCCAGTACATTGCCCATGTATAGACCCTCTATATACTCCTTTCACCTTTCTGCTTTCCCTTCTTTGCTTAGAACTGGTTTTTCATCTCAGCTCTTGGTATTCATCCAAGTGGTTCTCTTTTCTCCAAAGGTCTCTTTAATTTTTCTTTAGGTAGCTTCTATCTTATCCCTAGTGATATATGTCTCTACATCCTTACACTTGTCGTCTAGCCATCCCTGTTTTGCCATTTTGCACTTCCTTTCGATCTCATTTTTGAGACGTTTGTATTCCTTTCCGCCTGCTTCATTTACTGCATTTTTATATTTTCGCCTTTCATTAGTTAAAATCAATATCTCATCTGTTCCCTAATGATTTCTACTAGCCCTCGTCTTTTGACCTGTTTGATCCTCTGCTGCCTTCACTATTTCATCTGTCAGAGCTACCCATTTTTCTTATGCTGTATTTGTTTCCCCCATTCTTGTCAATCGTTCCCTAATACTGTCTCTGCAATCTCTGCAACCTCTGCTTCTTTCAGTTTATCCAAGTCCCATCTCCTTAAATTTTCACCTTTTTGCTGTTTCTTCAGTTTTAATCTATAGTTCATGACCAATAGATTGTGGTCTGAGTCCACATCTGCCTCTGGAAATGTCTTACAATTTAAAACCTGGTTCCCAAATCTCTCTCTTCCCATTATATACTCTATCTGAAATTTCCAGTGTCTCCATGCCTCTTGTACGTGTACAGTCTTCTTTCATGATTCTTGAACCAAGTGTTAGCTATAATCAAGTCATGCTCTGTGCAAAATTCTACCAGACAGCTACCTCTTTCGTTCCTTACCCCCATTTCATATGAACCTAAAATATTTTTCTTTCTCTTCCTTTTCCTACTATCTAATTCCTGTCCCCCATGACTACTAAATTTTCGTATCCCCTCACTATCTGAATGATTTCTTTTATGTCATCATACATCTCTTCAATCTCTTCGTCATCTGCGGAGCTAGTTGGTATATAAACTTGTACTACTGTGGTAGGCACGGGCTTCGTGTCTGTCTTTGCTACAATAATGCGTTCATTAAGCTGTTCATAATAGCTTACCTGCACTCATGTTTTTTATACATTATTATTAAACCTAGTAATTACACGTATTTGATTGTATTTACAACCATCTATTCACCTGACGAAAAGTTCCTCCTGCCACCGAACTTCACTAATTCCCACTATGTCTAACCTTAACCTATCCATTTCCCTCTTTAAATTTTCTAACCTACCTGCCCGATTAAGGGATCTGACATTCAACGCTCCGATCCGCAGAACGCCAGTTTTCCAACTCCTGATAACCTCGTCCTCCTGAGTTGTCCCCTCCTGGAGATCTGAATGGGGGACTATTTTACCTCCGCAATATTTTACCCAAGAGGACGCCACCATCATGTAACTATACAGTAAAGCTGCATGCACATGGGAAGAATTACAGCTGTAGCTTCCCCTTGCTTTAAGCCGTTCGCAGCACCAGGACAGCAAGGCCATTTTCATTAATGTTGAAGGTCAGATCAGTCAATCATCCTGACTGTTGCCCCTGCAACTACTTAACCTGTTTGATCCCAAGAAGATTTTCCATTCAAATCTCTTACGAATTCCTGTTTAAATCTTATGTTTGGAGTGTAGATAAACCATAAATACCACTTTAATAACTGTAACAATATATTTAGTATAAAAAAATGGACTTCCCAAAATGGAACAGTGGGAACGGGAGAGTACAGGTACCGTGCATGGTAATACTGTGAGAATCGAATGTAAATTTTTCATATTTATGTTTATTTTTCTCACTGCACATTTGATACAGCTTATTTACAGATTATACAAAATGTGAATATATAACCAAATAAGGAATAAACAAAATTACACTATGTCTTACTGAGTTCAGTTTCAACTTAAGTTTGTATGAAACTTCTCAAAACTATTTGCATGCAAAGGAATTTTACATTTATTACATTGTTTTCTTGTGTTCTTCCTGCACTGGCCACATCTTAGTTGTTTGCCTAATGGAACAATCAGATGATCTTGTCCATCATAGTGTACATCACTGAGCACGCTTTTACGTAAGGCTTTTGGATTTCGCACTGGATAGGCAGGTGACTGTCATGAGCTGTACTTTTGAAAGTAGCAGTTGACCACATACCTTCTGAAGCCATGAAGATCGAGTGGATTGCCCTTGCACTGTACTGTTTGTCTATGATGCAGTTAGCAGAAAAGCAAGAAGCTGGTAGCACCATTTCTTTGTTCTGAAATTAATCATGTATTTAACAATACTTTCATCAAGTCTGTCCACTCTTCCCATGTAAGTGTTGTAGTTAACACTTGCAGCAGGAATAATTATATCAATAAACTTTCTCCCACTCCTACTGTATCGTTTGGATTGTCCAGTTGGGTGATCTCCACTTCTGTTTGAGCTGATGGTAACATTGGTAACATGGTAGCGAATGAGAGGCAATCCAGATTTATTATCGGTTACTTGGTCATAAGTTCCTCCTGGAGGTTTTTTCATTTTATGGGGGTCTGGCAGAGGAGCACCCTCTTTTCTATTTCAGCGAATTGTTCCTGTTCCAGAGCAGCCCTTTTCTTTTAGTGCATACAAAAGTGGCAATGAAATAAAGAAGTTACCAAAAAAGAAATAATACGTCTGTTCATCCTGAAATGGAAGTTTTGATACTAGGTCTAACACAACTGAACCACAAACAACAAGCTCAGGTCTTGTGTTTCCTGTTGTAATAAAGACAATAAACTTTATAACCAAACCTAATCGGTTTGCTTGCCATTTGTTGCTTTGTTCCATGTCTACTATAATACGGAATAATAGCCTCATCAATACATAGCAGTGTTTCGTTATAGCTCTTAGCCACCTATCAGTCAAGAGCTTCCAAAGGGATCTCAATTTTGAAAATCTGTCATATTTGGATAAGCTGTTGTTATCGCAGGCATGTATGCATTTCACAATTTTTTCAAATCTTCCCCTTGTCATTGCTTTTGACACAGATAGATTATGGCAATCCTCATTCATTTCTCAGCACATTTTAAAGGTAAAGGGTGGTAACCTGTCACAATAAATATGGCCAATAATACTCTTATTTCTACACTTGACACATTGAATGATGTATGTCCCTGCTGATGAGCGTAAATATTTGTGTAATTGGCTAGCATGTCCACAATAATATCATCATAAAACAGCTCAAACAGCTGTACTGGTGAAATTTCTTTGGTCAAAAATTCCGGAAGTGTCCATGTCTTCACCTGCACTTCATTTGTATCATTCTGAGCCCATCTCCTATCCGCCCACTTTCTTCTGCCAGTAACAGGAATAGTATTTGATGTAGAACATTCGGGATTGAGAACACTATCAACATGGGCAGCACCAGAAGCTGAACACGATGGCTCTTTAGACTCCCTATGGCCTATCTGTAATATAAAACATCAACTTTCTAGAAACCATAAATAATATTTAAATAGTAACAGATAAATAATGTAGAAGATTATAATAAGCGTATTTCCTAATGAAAATCTACAGTTCATAGCACTGTCTAATATTTACCTCTTGGGTAACAATTTCCCATTCACAATACTTTGTAAGTTTTGCTTCTGGAACAGATTCTAGCTGGTTGCTACTTACATGATTTATATCAATTTCACACTCGTCACCTGAATCTTCATCTGACCGCCATGGGTGATCAGGTGGATTTATGTACAAATCTGCATCACAAAAGTCAATATCCTCTTCCAATAATCCTATAATTTCATCGGCAGTCAACCTAAAATGCAAGTGTTTTACTGTTATTTCAATGCAACCACTCAATCCTACTGTTCCAAAAATGTAACACTCAGCTGTAATGCATTATAACCCAATGTTGAGAACAGATATGAACAAATAAAACACACACAGATTATCATTATTGTATTTATACGTCATATTCATAAACTATAATGTCGTTATCACTTTCAAATATAGTAAAACTTGCCCTTTCCTTGTAGCCATTTTTCCATAAACAGCAATTACTACAGCACCGACACTGTTCCTACACAGATGCTCGCAGCGCAGCTGGCAGTTTTGTGTAAAAGCAAGGAGCATGTAGAAGGCCAGTAGTGTAACAAACTTACCAGAAACTAAAATCACTGTACACAAAAAATTACAAACTTTTCTTCCAAAATTGGAACAGTGGGATAATATTGGTTAATAAGCTGGTGCCCCTCTTCAGGAGGGACCTCTCGATAGATACCCCTCCGTTGTGGTTGCACCTATGGTGCGGCTATCTGTATCGCTGAGTCACGCAAGCCTCCCCACCAACGGCAGCACTGTGGCTTCACCGTTACACTGCACAACATGTTATCACCGTAGAGAAGATTTCTGAAAGTCCGTGACACCGCTGTAGACGTCCCCTTGTTAGCTGACAAAGAAGGAATGACGTCGTTGAACGAATATTTCCAAACTCTAACGCATTACACATATCGAAAGCTCTTGTACAGTGCTTAGTAATGGTTTGTAGGATTTACTAACGTGTCAGTAAGCAAATCCTCTTATATTATTCAATAAAAAGTAAATATTTCGAGCTTTCATGAATTGTGTTAGTATGACTACGTGGGGTGACTGATGAGGGTAGATGAACACGAAACTGGTTTTGCTGAAAGCTTTTTGGAATGGATAGCAAGGAGGCACCCAGTTGAATTCCATGCAACAATAATTTACAGCCTGATGTTGGTATAATAATAATGTAGTTACTGCTTGTGTCAAAAGCAATTGCTATGAAGAGTGTTACAGGCAACTGGTTGCTACTTCCTTTCCTGAAAGGCAAGGGAGTGACTATCAAGATTGTAGGAATTTATTAACTGTTTTTTAAAGTGACTGAAAGACAGCGTATAGAAAATTACATTTGTAATTATTATCATTCCTTGAATGTTCCCTACAAGAAGGTTTATAATAAACTAGCGCTTTACATATCGCAGCTTCGCCCGTCTAACACTGAAAAAAGAAATTCTTGTAAAATAACAGGTTTCCAGCGATCTCCATGCTTTTAAAGCATAGGTCTGTACTTGGAACTAAGAAGTACATTGTGTTTTCTGACGAGTTGTTTTCTCTTTCTTAAGCTGGTTTTAATAATGAAACTAATACAGTATTTAAAAATGTGGTCTCCACCTCTTACTGTTTTACTCAACCGACTGAGACGAAATCGTGGATGGACGAATCTTTTATTTGCTTTGAAAAATGGTAAAGTCTGAAATGGTTTCCACGTTGGTTTGGAAGGTAATACACTTTAATGATACACACACTCTCGATACTGCATATGTTAACATTATATATGTTTTTATACTAGGTAACAGCAAAACAAGTTTTAATCTGGGCTTAAATTGGAAGCTACTAAAATAAACTACTAAAATAAAGCGGCGGAGAAAAATTGCAACACAAAAACGAAATGAATGTAGAGTAACTAAATTTCGGGAATACAAAAGTCTACGTACCATATTTAGATGATTAGCGCCGGTAGATCACAGCTTAATGTAAGCAGGGCGAAAGCCAATCCAAATGTGAAATGCTGGTAAATTAATAAACGTGTAACTGCCGGAATGTAGAATGCAGGCATGCAAACGAGCAACCCTTGTGTTGTAGAGGTGCCAGATTTCAGTTTGTCGGATGGAGTTTCGTGCCTGTTGCACGTGGTCACTCAATGCAGGGACGGTTAAAGCCGGGTGTGGATGACGCTGGAATCGTCGTCTGATGATGTCTCACACGTGCTCGATCGGAAATCTGATGGTCGAACAGCCCAAGGCAACATGTAGACACTCTGTAGAGCATGTTGGGGTCACTAGAGCGAGCGTTATCCTGTTGGAAAACACTCCTTAGGATGCTGTTCGTGAATGTCAGTTCAACAGGTCGAGTCATCAGACTGACGTACAAATTTGCGTCAGAGGGATGCGATAACCACGAGGATGTTCCTGCTGTTATACGAAATCGCACCTCCTACCATAACTCCAGATGTTGGCTCAATGTGTCTAGCACACAGACAAGCTGTCTGCAGGCCTCTGGGCTCCTCCTAACTGACACATGGCCGTCACTGGCACCGCGGCAGAACCAACTCTCATCAGAAAACACGACAGATCTCCACCCTGCCCCCAGTGAGCTCTCTCTTGTCAGCACTGAAGTCGCAGCTGGCGGTGGTTTGGGGTCAAGAGAATGCACAGTACAGGTGATCTTGGTCGGTGCTGTAACCAATTTGTAACAGGTCATTGTGTTACTGTTGTTCCAACTGCTGCTCACTTCCTTCTGAAGGAGCAGTACGATGCGCTGCAGCCATCTGCTGAACACGATGGTTTTCCCTCTCCATAGAGCCACGTGGTCCTCCAGGACCCAGTCTTCTCGAGACCGTGCATTCTCGTGACCACCGTGGCCAGCAGTCACGTACAGTGGCTACCTACCTACCTGTCAAGTCTTTCTGCAATATCACAAAGGAACATCCAGGTTCCCATAGCCCTGTTACAAACGCTGTGAGGTGTTGATAATAGCGTGTCTGTCGCCTTAAAGATATTCTTGACTAACGTCAATCTGCCACATCCAGTCTCAAAGGTAACTGACCATCACAACCGTTACAGTGTGTATTTAAATAAATGTAATTTGTATCGTCATAGGCGACTGGCGCGGAATTGCAGTAGGCGTCATCATTAAGATATAGAAACACTCCTACTTTAGTTTATGTCACACAATTCTTTCTTGGTGTTGCGTTTTTTTCCGTCAATTTATATCGTCTGAGATCTTAGCAACGCTCCAAAAAATGATTTCAGCTCCTAGTTTTTGTACTTTCTTCAAGGAGATCTCCCATTTAGAGTCTTTTGTGATGTAACCCTACTATTTGGTCCCCCTTCCTCCCCACCCAACTACCTCCCCCCCCCCCCCTCCCCCCGGAATTTAGTGCTGGTGACGCCAGTGTTTAAAATGCTAAAAGTAAGCTTACATAGAGATGGCATTTCCATCAACATATGCTACAGGCATAGATATACTACTCTTGTATCGCTTGGGTTCGAAAAAGGTGTCCATACTGTAGTGTGACTGTAGTCTGACAGTGTATACATATTTAGTAAATTCTACTTTCATATCCTCTTTATCCTTGTGAATGCATAAAGTGAATGTTGTGCTTGCATAGAAATCTGATCCACTGACTTCTTCACCACTTTGTCGTCTGTCTTCTTGTCCAGAATTACAGGCCGAGATACCGGTCTTCCTGGAGCACCTCTCTGACTACTGGCGGGACTCGGCGCAGCTACTCTCACTGGGTGTGAAACATTTCTCTCAGCTGCTCGTCCCCCTCGCTTTCGAACACATGGTAAGTAGAGTTTGTTTTTCTCTTTTTAGAGATATGTATGTGGTATGAGAAAGTGACAAGCGCCAATTCAGTATCCTGCTATCCACAGTATAAAGACTGTTGGACAGTGCCGATTATACGAAATTTAAGGGATTGCCTCTCACCACAGACGACGCAGTGGCTGACACCCTTCACTTGACGATCGACAGCAGCGGCGTTTTATTACAGCTGTCACTGCTGACAGACAACCAGCACTGCGTGAAATAACGGCAGAATCCAAAGCGGGGCGTATGACGAACGTATCTACTAGATGAGTGCTGCGCAGTTTGCTTTAGTGTGCCGTGGCAGCAGACGACCGACGCGAGTCCCTTTGCTAACAGTAAGACCTACAGAGGCTCTCCTAGGCTCGTGATCATATCGGTTGAATCCTAGAGGACTGGAAAACCGTGGCCCAGTCAGCTGAGTTCCCATTTCAGTAGGCTGGTGGTAGCTTGGTAATGGGCTGGGTTGTGTTTACATGGAATCCGATACAACTGAACCGATCATTCACTGGAAATGCTTATGTCTGGCTACCTGGAGATAATTTGCAGCCGTTAATGGACTTCAAGTTCCCCAACAACGATGAAATTTCTATGGAAGATAATGGGCCATGCCACCAGGTCACAATTGTTCGCGATTTATCTGAAGAACATTGTGAAAAATTGGAGCCTATGGTTGGGTCACCCACATCAGCCCGCATGAATGCCATTCAACGTTTATTGGGCATAATAGAATGGTCAATTAGTGCACAATATCCGTCACTGACAACACTTTCGCAGTTATTGACGGATAGGGGCAGCGTGACTCAATGTTTCAGCAGGGATTTTTTAAAGACTTGGTTAGTTCATTCCACGTCGAGTTGCTGTACTACGTCAGGCGAAGGAGGCGCTACACAATAGGAAGTATCCCATGACTTTTGTCACTGCAGTGTATTTTGAATTTTTCAGTACAGAGTGGGTGCGTGTAATGTTACTCGAACTTTCCACATGGAGGGGAGTAACACTCGTGCTCAGTGGACATGTACATGCAGCCTGTTGACAACTATAGTAGATTGAGTATGAAGGACATGGGACATCATACCGACAGATGGCACAGACAGTAGTCGGCTGTAGTGGGATAATTCTCCTTCCAGCATGACTACAAGAAGACAACGTTGTAGGAATGGTCTAGTGACTTTGAGAAATATGTGGATGAGTACACAGGAAATTCAGGTGGAGGTTACAGATACACTACTGCGAACAAATCATTGGGAACAGATTACTGGAGGCTAAGTTATCTCTAAATGCCTTGTGTCATTTCCACTGCCATCATATGACAGAGACCTGCATGGTGTAGAACGAGAGTCAGCTGGGACTTAGTGTCATGTTGTGGTACCACATATCGATTCCACTGTATGTGCACTCCATTGTTGGTAAAGGAATTTCAGCCGGCCGCAATGGCCGAGCGCTTCTAGGTGCTTCAGTCTGGAACCGCGCGACCGCTACGGTCGCAGCTTCGAATCCTGCCTCGGGCATGGATGTGTGTGATGTCCTTAGCTTGGTTAGGTTTAAGTAGTTCTAAGTTCTAGGGGACTGATGACCTCAGAAGTTAAGACCCCTAGTGCTCAGAGCCATTTGAAAGTAATTGCAGGTTCCCGTTAGACACTGATAGCGCTCGCACTGCATCTCACAGTCCCAGTGGGGCGCGCCCACTAAGCCACACGTCCAGTGGCTCTGTACCACGAGTACCCTCTGCTGCTGCAATATGGGACAGCCAGCGGCGGCAACTCAGCCAGCTTCTAGCCAGTGTACTCAAAACTTTGTCAGTATTTGAGTGGTGCTCTGTGGTGCTACATCTTCCATTTCCGCCAGTGTATTCATTCATTCTCAGTAAATTAAGATGTCTTTGGTAGGTAACCATCTTCTGAATCTGCAAACAAATTACCATGCTGAACCTCCCGGCTATGTAACGTGTATCACAACGACCCTTTCGATGACTTTTCCGACATCGCTTTCCTTTCAGTGCTCTCTATGGTCACTTGTGACAAGTCGAGCGTGTTAGTGAAGGAGGAATATAAACCTGACCAGATTGCCTCCCAAGAGAAGTACGCTCCCTACTGAGGCACCAGCGCTCGCCTCAAGGGGCAGCTGGACACTTGCCAGCAGACTCCGCATAGCTGCACCTCTACTACGAATGTTTCGGCACCAGCCCCAGGGGATGAATGGCTGCAACGCAAGTTTCGTTGCCCCGTAGCAGTGTGTTTGTAACAAAAGACGCGCAATATGCACTTTCCATAATTTATTACAAATGCGTTACTCGCTCTAGATCAACATCTATTTCAACATCCGCAAGCAGCTATACGCTGCTGGGCGGAGAATTCCATTGCTAGGCATTCCCCATCCCATTCCACTAAAAAAGAGAGCGAGGGACAAACTACTGTCTATATGCCTCCTTCGAGCTCAAATACCTCTGCTCTTCGTCTGCATCTGTATCATACTCCGGGAAACAGTGTGTGGTGGAGGTTACTTCCGGTACCAGTAATGTACCTCCTTCCTCCTTTCCTTCCTTCTCCTTTCAGTTCGCGAATGGCACGTGGGAAGAATGATTGTCGGTGAGTCGCTGCCTTAGCTCCAATCCTCGAAATTCCTCGTCATTTACCGAGACGTATGTGGGAGGAACTGATATGTTTTTAGACTCTTCACGGAAAGTGGTCTCTCGAAATTTCAGTAGAAAACCTCTCCTTAACGCACAACGCCTCTCTTGTTCCGTCTGACAATGGAGTTTGTAACGCTCTCCTGTGGACTAAACGATATTGCGCCGAAACGCGTCGCTCTTCAGTGAATCTTCTCTATTAGTGCTAAGTGGAAAAGATCCCAGAGTGATGAACAGTACTCAAGAATCGGTGGAACAAACGCGTCGTAATCCACTTCCTTATATTTTGTTAATATCCTTTCTCGGAATCTTCGTTTGGTATCTGCTTTTCCTACTACTTGTTTTATGTGGTCATTACACCTTATGTCTCTCTTGATAGTTACTCCTAGATATTTGATGGTAGACACTGTTTCCAGCGATTAGAGCAATTAGACATCAATAGTATATTTGCACAGTAGTGGATTTCTTTTTCTGTGTATGGAACAATATCTTACATTTATCTACGTTCATGGTCAGCTACCAGAGAAAGCGCCATTCATGAATCCTCTGCAGATCATTCTGCGAATCGATACTGTCTTCTTCTGTTGCTACTTTCTTATGAACAATTATATCATCTGCAAACAGTCTTGATGAGCTTCCGATTGTTTCTGCTAGATATAAACTTTAAACAATAATAGTCCGGTCCTTGAACCACGTTGAGTTCTATATGTTAGGAAGTACTGTATCCAATCGCAAATCTGGTGCAGTACTCGGTATACTCGTATTTTTTCACCAACCAGCAGTGCAGGATGGCGTCAAATAGCTTCCTGAAGTCAGCGAACACGGCATCAACCTGAGAGCCGTTGTGTACAGCGCTATGGACCTCCTACAGGAACAGAGTGAATTGAATTTCGCAAGATCTCTGTTTGCGGAATCCATGTTCACTTTTATGGAGACTTATTTCGTTCCCCGGAAACGTTTTAATATTGAGCACAAAACTAATTCTATTAGAACTGACCTCAACGGTACAGGTCTGTAATTATGTGGATCTGTTCTGCAGCCGTACTTGTATACGACCTGCTCTGTTTTCCTAGTCGCTAGGTACCCATCATTGCTCCTGCGATGTAAGATAAAGGTCTGCTAAAAGGGAAGACAGTTCTCTGGCACAGCCAGTGTACTATAAGATTCGCACTGAAACATGGGAGGTATTAGACCCAGTTTACACTGGTCGAAGGATCGGCATAGGTGGTCCTATTAACTGACCCCTAGGTCGCCGGATTTCACGTCGCCAGATTTATTTCTTTGGGGATATTTGAAAGATAAGGTGTACTAGCAAGTTAGACATGGCCGACCGCATCAGAAACGCCTGTGCTGACATTCCCGCAGATATGCTTCTGTCCTGTGTACAGCTATTTGAAAAATGAATCACTAAGTGTATTGAAGTTGGCAGTACTATGTTTGAACACTTATTCTAATTGAAAAAGTACAGTAGCATTTGCCTCTTGCCACATCCACAATGGCGCATCGAGTAGACACTTGTTCGATATGTTGGTGGAATTTCAATTATAAATTATAAAATACTGACCTATCGTATCTTCACAGTTTGGGAATAGGGACCCATAAGCCATAGGATATTCGTGGGTCATTCTGTAGTATAGTGTAAATTACAGTTGTACACCCATTTCTATTCCTTCAATTGAAGTGCCACCCCTGGTGAAATAAAGAAAATGCATCAGAAAAAACACATATGTAGATTTTGCCATAGCATCGAAATCTGCAATAAAAAATAGTGGTTCCCATTGGAGATTTCAATGTTGCACTCACCACCCACACACACGGTTGTGTCACAGGTCAGTGTGGTCGTTTTGGATGTCCCCCTCCAACACAAACATTTGGAAATGGAGCTTTTTTTAATTTGATTTGTTGTTTTCGAGATATTTCAAGTCTTCAATTAAAATTAAAATACACACACACACACACATACACACGTACACGTACATAATCTTGTGTGTGTGTGGGGGGGGAGGCTAACATGATTATGCACTGCATTGTGAATGAAATGTCTCAGGTGGTGTGAATAAGAGTTTACACAACTCATACATCAGAACACCTGTGAGGGCTGAAGAAATTACTGGAAAGAATTATGACGAGTGTTTCTTATGGATGTACTTTGCGGGGTACATCGCGACTCCCTGAGATAGGTCAAGAGTTTCGTGCATATACAGGGTGTCCCAGCTATCTTGTCCACCCAAAATATCTCTGGAACAATAACAGCTATTGGAAAACGACTTTCACCGGTATCAATGTAGGGCTGGGCCCATGAATGTACATATTTGGATACATTCTAAAACGAAAGCATATGTGCTTTTAACACAAACTTATGTTTTTTTAAATGGACCTCCTGTATGTGCTTATGAGAGTTGATGGCAGCAGACCGTATTATTCGTTTCGGACCTCTTGATAAGTATGGAGGTGTGATTACACATGTCAATCACATCGCAATTACGGGCAGCATGGGGTTCACGCCTGAGCCTCAGGACGTGCGCTAGCAGCGCATGTCGGGTGTTTCAAGCGTCAACTTTGCGTCTCAATATCTCGGGATGTAATGGGAATATTGCGATGCAATTAACGCCATTGTGTACGTACTTTGTCGTGCTATGGATTTCTGAAGAAAAAATATAGAAGGTACATTTAAAAAAACATAAGTTTTTGTTAAAAATCACATATGCTTTCGTTTTAGAATGTTTCCAAATATGTACATTCATGGGCTCCAGCCCTACATTGATACCGGTGAAAGTCGTTTTCCAATAGCTGTTATTGTTCCAGAGATATTTTGGGTGGACAAGATAGCTGGGACACCCTGTATGTATGTAAATGTATAACCTATATATACTGAGCCATAATCATCTGTATGTCAGAACTGCACATTATGAGTTTGTAGAGAATAAATTGGTTAACTTGACAAATAACCTATTAAAATTTAAAGGAAATTACAAAACAGGCATATCAGGTAAGAAAGCCCAAAGTGTAGACTTTCCTGCCTCCTGTAGCCAGTTCACCTATCAGTCATTACACACATATGGTGATAGCATGCCTCCACACCCACTAGCTAGATAAGAAAACAAAGGCAGCTGTCAGCTGGTTGGAGGCCAATTGCAGTAAGTAAAAGTTGTGTTGCTCCACTCCTTAGTGTCTGGGAATGACAGTGCCTGACAAGAGTTTCATTTGCATATGCACATAAGCCACACAAACATCTCCCTAGTTAATCTTCCAAGTTTTCAAACAATGCGGATGTTTGTGAACACGTTTTATTTGACTGCTTGTCAAAATGTGTTGGTGTGAAAACTACACCACACAGAGTGACTACATTCTTCATTGAATGGGAAAATCTCCAAGAGCATAGAATTATCTGTTAATTTGACATATATGAGCCTCATAATGAATATAACCATTTATTGATAACTGTATTCCCTTAATTGCGTTTAATGTCCAACCAGAACTGAAAGTTTGAAAATTAGTAGTTTTTGTTAAAATGTCTTATGTCACATTATTAAAGTTTTTGGTTATAACTTTTTCTACAGTAATCCTATAATTTGGAGTTTGATACCCATATACCTTAACATCATTATCTATTTGCATTTTGTATTCACAAGACAAATTACATTTTATTTATAATTTTAAAATAATTTTCAATTTTCTTTAATTTTTAAGAGCAATATTATTGTTAAACATAAAATGTTGAAAAACAAATTATTGATGATTTATCGCTATTAAATATTAAAAAATGTGACTCAAACATTATTAAATCAGCTAAACGAAATAGAAAGATAAAGGTACAATTAAGATATCAAATTAAAAAATCCAAAACACAATCTATAATACAATATGAAAAATATAAAAAGAAGATTAATCTGTTATCAAGGGGAGACAGAAGGCAATTTTATCCCCATTTAATCCTTTTCCCTATTTTTCCCTTTGAATAGGTACATTTTTCAAAAGAACTATAAGTGATAAAACAATGAAATTTTTACTGCATATATATAATATATATGCCTCAACTACAGCTAAAATGAACATAATACCTCTTATGGATTTGAAGAAAAAAATTGTCATTTACTAGTAAAATTTAACTTTTTTGTACAGTAACTATTATAAAACAGTTTCCGATTGTTTGCCGGTTCTCAATTTACTTGTAATAACTTACTAACATTTGCAGTACAAATTCACCAAATTCCATGTTTCTAACCTCATTAGTTTATCAAATAATGGTACCTGAAAGTAAAAAACATTTAGTTTTGAGAAAAATCCATTTAAAGTTTAACATTGCAATTCTAGTATAGTTATAGAGTAGAATTAGTTACCACTAATATTTTGCTGCACCATAATGAGCATCATCTGAATCATACTGATCTTTTCCTCTCTTGGTCCCTCTTTTATTTTATCTGTTCTTTTGTCCATTTTATATTAGCAATATCTGCTTTACAGATTCTCTCTTTATCTATTTGCACCAAGGATTCTGCAGTATTTCCACTAGATTTTATGCCCAACAATTCCAAAACATCCAGTTTTCTAGTTACACCATCATTGAAGCATAAAATAGCACCATAAACACCAAACCTGAGGGCTGTAAATTGAACAAATACAGCTTTTGATAATCAGTTCCAAATGACAGAATTCACATATGCACTTAAATTTTGGATTTTCTCATGAAGCCATTTCTTCAAGAAGGTATCTTTACAAAGGTCTCTAAATATGGGTTTAATTTCATTCTTTACTGATGCAGGTAAAGAATGTTTCTGGTTATATCTGGCACTTCTCCTGTACTTGCACTAAGTGTCAGAATAATTTGGACAAAGATCGTGCAATGGATTTTCATTTGTGGAAAATTTATGGAGAAAGGTAGCCCAGACAGCTTTTTTCATGTTTTCTTAATGCCCTACATTTCTTTTTATGGCCAAGCCATAATACTGTAGTCTATCTATTTCAACGTTTGTCAGGCGACGTTTACCACCTATCTTCTTACCATCTTCCAATACTGTTTTTGACTTTTCTTTCAATAATCTTCTCAACCTGGAGCCCATTCTCTTCTGGACATGCCCAATGCATTCCAGTTTAGAAATTGAGACATTTGAACCATAGGGTTCTTCTGCACATACACAGTCATAAGCCTTCCTGTCACCATCCCCTAAATACTACATGTACCTGACTCCTCTGTTTGCCACCGAACTATTAAAAATCCTGAGAACTCCGGCCACTTCCATCCCACCACTTGGACCAGCATAATTAATATGACAGTAATGTTCATCCTCTTTCTCAGTTCGACTGCCCCAAGCTTTACAGTACTTGCTTACAATCTCTACATCAATTACTCTGCCGGTATCAAATTATTGTAGCTGTCAGGACACTATTTAATGAAGTGTGATCATGTTTCTGCCAGCTGACATCAAAACATGCACAAATATCACCACTTTCACTGTCATCACTTTCCTTGAGTGCTTCTTCAGCTGCTTCCTTCATTGAGATGTAACAAACTTCAGCAACAGCAGTACCAATAATATTATTGTAAGTCATAAATTTTGCAGGAGGATTTGGAATGTCAAGTAATGCACATCACATAAGAGTTTGCCTTCCTCCATCCTTTACCATTAGATCTGAAACCATGAACTAGCCTTATGTTGTTCTCATATAAATTATTATTTGCCATATTTAATGTCATTGTTGTAGCAACTGCACTACATTTTGAACAACTCAATGTCATGTTTGACACAATCCCTTTACGAAGACACTGAGTCCCATTCAAAGCTACGTCACCACCACATATTCTGCACACAGTATTTTAGAAAATGAAATCACAGAGCATGCTATGCTTCACCCTAATATTTCCAAATGAATGTTCATCTCCAGTAGCTCACTGAGAGGAAATGCCATGAAGAGACTGCAGTTTCATTCTTGAGATGGTGATTTTCTTTATGTCTAACATTCTTGGGTCCTTTGACCCACTAACCTCATTTATCTTCACATATTTATTTCCTCTGAATTTAAATTTAGGCGAGAATTACTTTATTCACAACATTTTTATGACAGCACAAAGAACCAAAGAAAATACAAATTAACACACAGTAACATGATCGGAAAAACGAGTATCGATAGTTGATACTGGGTAGGAAACAATGAAGTGATAAAACAATAGAAGTGTAAAATAATACACAAGGAGTAAAAGAATGCTGAGCATTATCTCTGCATGGCATTTAAATGCCAGATTGCCCATAGAGTGAGGAAAACCACATTATCTCACGAAAAAATTGTTGTATTTATATAAAACAAAAACTGTTTAACACAGGAAAGACCAGGCCTTTCAAATATGCTAAAATATAACAATCGAATTTTTGAAGCCCACTTGCCTCCCGTCTCCCCTTAAAGAACAATTAAGAGAGGATTTAAAAAATGGAAAAAACTGAATATAAAAAATATGAAAAAGGAGATCAACCTGTTATTCATGTAATTAAAAAAGTTGGTGATAAAGTGTTGAAAGCAGCTCAAGAAAATACAGAAGTTGAAAAACTAATTGTTCCATATCATCAACTACATTTTGCAGAAGAATGTAAAGACAGACCAGTAATAAAAAAATATGATACTTCAAGTGAATCAGAAATACTAAATGCATTGAATAAATATGGAAAAGAGATTAAAGATAAAAAAGTTAAAACATGAATAATGATCATCAAATGTTAAAAAAGAAATAGAAGCAAAAGAAAGCTGCAACATACAACCATATTGAGGATACAGTTTTGGATTAAGACCTGTTGGTATATTCAAATTTGCTGGTAAATTACCAGTAAAATATGATAGTGATAAATTAACAGTTGATGATGAACCATACAAAGAAACAAAATCATTGATGAAACCTTAAATTAAAATAACTGGATGATTAAAAAATTTTATGTTGTTCTTTTATCAAAATATGAGGATATATTAAGTAATTCACATGAATTGCATTCCCCTCCTGAACCATGGACCTTGCCATTGGTGGGGAAACTTGCATGCCTCAGCGATGCAGATAGCTGTACAGTATGTGGAACCAAAATGGACAGTTATCTGTTGAGAGGCCAAACAAATGAGTGGTTCCTGAAGATGGGCAACAGCCTTTACAGTGGTTGCAGGGGTAACAGTCTGGTAGATTGACTGGTCTGGCCTTGTAACATTAATCAAAACGTTCTTGCTATGCTGGTACTGTGAATGGCTGAAAGCAAGGGGGAAACTACAGCCGTAATTTTTCCGAGAGCATGCAGCTATCCTGTATGGTTAAATGATGATGGCGTCCTCTTGGGTAAAATATTCTGGAGGTAAAATAGTCCCCAATTTGGGTCTCCAGGTGGAGACTACTCAGGAGAACGTCGTTATCAGGAGAAACAAACCTGGTGTTCTCTGGATCAGAGCTTGGAATCCCTTAATTTGACAGGTAGGTTGGAAAATTTAAGAAGGGGAGTGAATATATTTAAGTTAGATATAGCGAGCATTAGTGAATTTCGGTGGCAGGAGGAACAAGACTTCTGGTCAGCTGAATACAGGGTTATAAATACAAAATCTAATAGGAGTAATGTAGGAGTAGGTTTAATAATGAATTAAAAAAATAGGAGTGTCGGTAAGCTACTATTAACAGCACAGTGAACACATTATTGTAGAAAAGATAGTCATGAAGCCCACAGCTACCACAAAAGTACAAGTTTTATATGCCAACTAGAACCGCAGATGAAGAAGAGGTTGATGAACTATATGATGAGATAAAACAAAACTACTCAGATAGCGAAGGGAGACGAAAATATAACAGTCATGGGTGATTGGCAATGGGTAATAGGAAAAGGAAGAGAAGGAAAAGTAGTAAGGAAATATGGAATGGGGGTAAGGAATGAAAGAGGAAGCCACCTGGTAGAATTTTGCACAGAGCATAAGTTAATCATAGCTAACACTTGGTTCAAGAATCATGAAAGAAAGTTGTATACATGGAAGAGGCCTGGAGACATTGGAAGGTTTCAGACAGATTATATAATGGTAACAAAGAGATTTAGGACCAGGTTTTAAATTGTAAGACCTTTCCAGCGGCTGATGGGGCTCTGACCACAAGCTGTTGTTTATGAACTGTAGATTAAAACTGAAGAAACTGCAAAAAGGTGGGAATTTAACAAGATTGGACCTGGATAAACTCAAAGATCCAGAGGTTGTAGAGAGTTTTAGAGAAAGCATTAGGGAACGATTGACAAGAATGGGGGACAGAAAGATTGTAGAAGAAAAATGGGTAGCTCTGAGAGATGAAATAGTGAAGGAAGCAGAGGATCAAGTAGGTTTAAAGACGAAGGCTAGTAGAAATTTTAGGCTAATAGAAGAAATATTGAATGTGATTGATGAGAGGAGAAAATATAAAAATGCAGCAAATGAAGCAGGCAAAAAGGAATACAAACGTCTCAAAAATGAGATCGTCAGGAAGTGCAAAATGGCGAAGCAGGGATGGTTAGGGGACAAATGTAAGTATGTAAAGGCATATATCAGTAGGGGTATGATATATACTGCCTACAGGAAAATTAAATAGACCTTTGGAGTAAAGAGGGCCGCTTGTATGAATATCAAGAACTCTGATGGATACCAAGTTCTAAGCAAAGAAGGGAAAGCAGAAAAATAGAAGGAAAATACAGAGGGTCTATATAAGTGTGATGTACTTGAGGACAATATTATGGAAATGGAAGAGGATGTAGATGAAGATGAAATGGGAAATGTGATACTGTGTGAAGAGTTTGACAGTGCACTGAAAGACCTAAGTCATAACAAGTCTCCAGGAGTAGACAAAATTCCATTAGAACTACTGATAGCCTTGGGAGAACCAGCCTTGACTGAACTCTATCATCTGGTGAGTAAGATGTTTGAGACAGGCGAAATCCCCTCAGACCTCCAGAAGAATATATTAATTCTAATCCCAAAGAAAGCAGGTGTCGACGGATTCGAAAATTACGCAACTATCAGTTTAATAAATCACAGCTGCAAAATACACACAGACGAACATCAGTTTTGGATTCCATAGAAATGCTGGAACATGGAAAGCAATACTGACCCTACGACTTATCTTAGAAGCTAGATTAAGGAAAGGCAAACCTACTTTTCTAGCATTTGTAGACCTAGTGAAAGCTTTTGACAATGTTAACTGGAATACTCTCTTTCAAATTCTGGAGGTGGCAGGGGTAAAATGCAGGGAGCGAAAGCCTATTTACAATTTGTGCAGAAACCAGATGGCAGTTAGAATAGTCGAGGGGCATGAAAGGGAAGCAATGGTTGGGAAGGGAGTGAGACAGGGTTGTAGCCTCTCCCCGATGCTGTTCAATCTGTATATTGAGCAAGCAGTAAAGGAAACAAAAGAAAAATTTGGAGTAGGAATTAAAATCATGGAGAAGAAATAAAAACTTTGAGGTTTGCCAATGACATTGTAATTCTGTCAGAGACAGCAAATGACCTGAAAGAGCAGTTGAATGGAATGGGCAGTCTTGAAAGGAGGATATAAGTTGAACATCAACAAAAGATGAACAAGAATAATGGAATATAGTCGAATAAGTCGAATTTAATCATGTGTCGCTGAGAGAATTAGATTAGTAAATGAGATGCTTCATGTAGTAGATGAGTTTTGCTATTTGGGGAGCAAAGCAACTGATAATGGTCTAAATTGAGTGGATATAAAATGTGGACTGGCAATGGGAAGGAAAACGTTTCTGAAGAAATTTGTTAACATCGAGTATAGATTTCAGTGTGATGAAGTCGTTTCTGGAAGTATTGGTTTGGGGTGTAGCCAGTTAAGGAAGTGAAATATGGACGATAAATAGTTTAGACAAGAAGTCAATTGAAGCTCTCGAAACTTGGTGCTATAGAAGAATGCTGAAGATTAGATGATCACATAACTAATGAGGAGGCACAGAAAAGAATTAGGGAGAAGAGAAATTTGTGGCACAACTTAACTCAAAGAAGGAACATGTACTGAGGCATCAAGGGATCGGCAATTTATTATTGGAGGGCAGTGTGGAACATATAGAAATATTTGAAGGAAGGAATTGTCGATGTTCATTTTTGAAAAAATAATCAGTAGATTTAAATTCACATTCACGTATAGATGAAAAAAATGGTCAAGCTTTTATTAAAAAGTTAAGAGAAAAACCAATCAAATGTATATTAGCGAACTACATATGTCAGTTAACTGATTGATTAGCAGTAATTAATGGAGAAGTATTAGCTGAAAATAAAATTCATTATAATAAAAAAGTTGAAATAACATCAAATAAATGTAATGATTTTATTATTAATAATTCAAAAGATGAATATTATTTAACCAGATTTTTCAATAAATTGCCTCACTTAACTTGGAAACCAGAAAAATATGGAAAAGGATTAGTTGGTATTTTAATTAATAAATTAGCTTTTGAAATGCATCTTGCTATGTATAATTATTGTTATCTATACACAAAATTAGAAAATCCATTACATGTAGCTTTTAAAAGGAGTGATATTTCATACAGAGAAAAAAATAGGAGATAGGCATGAAGCAGATATACAACATCAGTTAACTGTAAAAGATGAATGTACTTAATATTGCGAAAAATTAGCAGCAACCAACACTCAGAGTAATAATGTTAGGAAAACGAAAATTAGCGACAAGCCATGATGATTTTGGTTAGGCTTAGAAATTTTTTATTATATTCAATCAAATGTCTTTAAAAATTCATAACCATTTTTTAAATTTTATTTATTTTCAATAAAATAATTTCATAAATTTGTCAACTAAATTTGAACAAATTTAATAATATTCAGTAATATATTATAATAAATTTTTATCAAAATTTGAGAAATTTTAAATATCTCATTAAATAATTTTTATAAATTTCTAATCATATAATATTAATTACATTCAATAAATAAAGTTTTGAAAATTTTTGTCTAAATAAATGAATAATTTTACAATTCATTATACTTTGCTGCCAAGTGGTAACACTAAGACTAATGCAATAAGAATTGAACTAAATAATGAACAATTAAATAGTACTGAGATAAAGAATCTGCTGGAAATTTGCTTATAATGTTATGTATTCCAACTGTGGAAAAAATTATTGAAAATCTTAGTAGAAAAGATCAAGTTCTGGATTAACAAACCATGAAGTTGGCTTTTTACCATTACTATTGCTTGCTCTACCATATTTAGTTACTGCTAGTATAGTAGCAATAAATAAAAAAAACAAAAAGATAAAGATCTCAAAGAAAAAAGACATAATTTTGCAATGGGAAGAAAGGAATAGGATTAAAAATATTTCAAAAAATAATAAAAACTAGTCAACCATTATCAAGTTCTCAGAATATTTATTAACTGTTATTGATGCTTCTTCAAAATATGCCTGGGGTATCCCAATGAGAGACAAAACTAGTAAAAATATTTCAGAAACTTTTGAAAAATATTCAAAGAAAAGATGTCAAAGAAATTTACCATCAGATGACAGTAATGAATTTGATAATAAAGATTTTCAAGAACTTTTGAAAAATATAAAACCAATCACTGTCCAACTTTTACTGAATTAAAACTGTCTTTTGTTGAAAGAGGTACTAGAACATTACAAGAAAGAAGTGGGAAAAATTTTACTTGCCAGAAAGTTTTATGTGGATTGCTTTACTCTCTAAATTAATTGATGAATGTAATAATACAAAACATCAACAATAAAAGTGAAGCCAAAAGATGTAAGGAAATGAAATTGTTTTATCGCAGACTGTTTTTACATCAAATTTTGAAGATCCTAAGCCTAAATATAAAAAAGCTGATAAAGTAAGAATAAATATATTGAAAGAAATTTTGGACATGGGCTACACAGCTATCTGAACAATGGAAATTATGGAAATTGAAAGTGTTATTTGTTCTAATCTAGTCACATTCAAATTAAGTAGGTTGGAGAAGTGAAAGGAAATTTTTATGTAAAAGGACTAAACGAAAACAAAATAATCCAATGTATATCACACTGATAAAGTTATAAAAAAGATGATAAATTTTTATTGAATAGCTTGGTTTTGGTATCATAACAATGATGTTATAGTACAATTTTTAACAAATTTTTATCTATATAAATGAACAGAATTGAAAGCTATTAGTTTCACTCTTTTCTAGTGAAAGACAAAACTTAAAGTAATTTAAGTATTGCTATTAAAGATGTAGAAATTTATATGAATGTTGACAATGGTTGGTTTCATCCTGGCCATGCTGAATTGCATATAATTTCAAAATCATTCATTCTGATGAATCAGATTATCCTACATGTAATGGAAAATCTAATAAAAATTGGTAAGTGTTGCAACATTATTTGATTTTGTAAATAAAGAAAGGGAATTAATATTTTATCAAGAATGGAACATTCTTTTATTTCTTCATCGGTTTTATTAAATTGAACTTCATCTCTTCCTGGTAAAATTTCTATGGAAAAAGTAAAAGTTATTAATGGTAGAAAAAACGTAAAGAAAATGAAGCACTTTGTTCAAATAAAAGTGATGGTTTTTTAAAAATATTATAAAGAAGTAATATGTGAAGGAGATTTAATTCTCATTACAACTTTTAGATCAAGGTTAATCTAAGCTATTCTTAGATGGTCTGATAAAAATTATGTTAGGGCTCTGATAAAAGCTACATGACCAAACAAAGGAAAAATTGTTATTGAAAATATGGAGATTAAAGTACCTATTGTTAAGTATCATCACAATTATGAACTTGAATTAGAACTGGAAAGATTAAGAAGCATAAAATACCGATATAATTCTTTGAATTACAAACTACAGAAGTCACTGAACAGAGTAATAAAAATAATTTTGAAGTAGATATCAGAAATAATAATTTGGGAGAGTTTCACATAACTTATTTACATTTTTGTTGCTTTCAACCAAAAATGAAAAATAATTGACTAGTTGATTCTTCCTTATTTGATAATATTAAATTACATAATATTTATTTCAAAAAGTGGATGACTACATCTTTCCTCAAGAAATATGGAACGAAGATTATTCAAATAATTTTTTAAAACTTTACTATTCATTACATTATTTTAAATGAATAACACAATTAATAGGAGCTATTGATATAAATATACATAATTTAATAACAAATTATCCTGTTTATGCTTTAAACATAACTCAAAGAAGAAATATTATGGTAACATGAAAAAACAACTATTGAATTATGTGTTAGTTTTAATGCCAAAGTTGCTAATGATACCTTTTCTGAAAAAAAATGTTCAACGATTTTTAATTTTTGTATCTTTCAAAATAGAACATTAATTGATAATTTTTAATTCTTATATATTTTAAAGTAATGTATTTCAAAAAATAAAAATGAAATCACATTTTATATTTTTAAAATTTCTTCTGAAATAATTAAATTTTTTTTGCATCTATTAGGTGTCGAATACGCTTAAAATATTTTGATTTACTGGTTTTCACTTTTTCTTATATTCAGCTAAAAGTTATGATTATTCAGATATCTTTATTTATATTTTTATTGAGTTAAGGTACAAATTATTATGGTATTTTATTTATTTATATTTCTGAAATTCAGTTTTTCTTATTTTTTTCGAAATACAAATGGTCTGTATGGAATAGATTTGGAATTCAGACAAAAAGTGTGCTAATCACCCCATTTTCTATCTACTAATGACAGCAACTTCTCTTGTAATCTCATCAAGAACCATTGGGATGGACTCAGTTTTACGAATCTGATACTTGTGTGATCTGAAACTGATCTGCATGCCTTCAAATCTGCAAGATTCGAGTACTGTTGAGAAATAGGCCATGTAACATCAAAAGATGGGGAACAAATAGAAATTTTCACCAGCAGCGATTAAAGATACATCAGGCTAATACTACAAAGTCTATAGCCAATACGACATTTAATATGTGCACAAGAAATTCAGATAATTTTTGTGAGATGAAGTGGTTGTTGCCCATCATTACCTACGCAAACGGTCATGACACGTTTTGACACTAGTACGAATTTGATGAAATAGTCAAGAATCTTGGAATTTGACGCAGCTGGCACTCCTAGAACCCCTTTCTTTCCGATATATTGCTATGAGCTTGCACTGAGACTTCCAGAAATTGGTACTGTAACTATCTGCAATGTTCACTCACATTAATGTGATCACTTGTCAAAAGGCCAAGTAACCATCTTTTGGTGCGCAGGCCGCTACAAGACGTGCAGGCAGAGAGTCATGAGGTTCTGGAAGGTACCAGCTGGGATGTATAGCCATGCAGACTCTAGTGACATGGCCAGCTGTTCCAAGTTTCTTGGTTGAGGATCTGTGGCGCAAACAGCCCAATCGAGGTGTTCCTACAGATTCTTGTTTGGGTTGAAATTCTATGTACAGGGGAGAACGGTAAACTCATCCTCATGTTACCAGGTACACTTACTGCCAGCTGTGCGACATATTGTATTGTCTTGCTGGTAGATGGAATTTTACTGAGAAAAAACAACTTACATATATGCGTATATGCGTGGACGTGGTTCCCAAGGATAGATGCAATCCTTGTGTGGATCCGTTGTTCTTTCCAGAACGAGGAAATCACCCAGGGAACGCCACAATAACTTTCTCTGGACCTTTTTGTTCCCTCTTTCAACCTGAACACTTTTGATGATTATTGCAGTGTGTTTGCTTTCAGAAATTTCACACTGTATATCCCAATGGCCATCTGCCCAGTGCAACATTAGATGTGATTCATTTGAAAAGGTCACTTTTTTCCAGTAAAAGAACGTCTAGTTGTGGAACTGGTATGCACATTCCGGCCATCACTGCAAGTGGACAGTCGTCAAAAGATGTGTGAACCAGGTGCCTGCTGTGGTGGATCATACACAGCAATGTTTGCTGAACAGTCGTTGAGGAGACACTAATGGTCGACCATTGATTCATCTCAGTAGTCAATTGCTCAACAGTTGCTTGCGTATTCGCCCATACCCATCTCCACATCCGTCATTCACCATTGTCATCTATGGACTTTGTTCATCACAGCTACTTCCACCCTCGGTCCGAAGTCCACTGCTGTCCACGCACACCTGACGCTCTCTATACTGGATGGTTATAATTGTACTTTCCATATTTAACAAATTAACACAGAAACCTGATTACCATATGAGTACCAAATTTGGTAGTATTAATGTCAAGGACATGGGAGGATTAATAATGCAGAATCAGTTCAATTGAAACACTTTTAATTTGCGGCTAGGGTACAGCATACCATTACATACCATTACTTCTACAAAAGGGGCTCAATATGGAGCCCATCAGTGTCCAAAAGAATCCGAAGGCGCATGATTTCATTCTACACTGCAGAACAAAGCTTGTCTGCAGGTATGATGGCTACCTCTCTTGATATAATGCGCTTCTGATCAGCTAATGTGTGAATGTTTCCTGTACTTCAGGTAGCACCACAACCACAATCAGAGGGAGTCAGATGAGGTGATTGTGCCAGCCAAGCATTTGGAAACGATCAGCTGATATTTCGATCGTTTCCAAAAGTTTTTCGGAGAAGCATGTGCACTTCATGAGCGATGTGTGGTGGGAGGCCTCTCTTGAAGGAAAACTGTTGAGTTTAATGCATCTCTCTCCTGTAGGGCGGGCATGACATTCTGGCGAAGCATATCGCAATAGCGCTGACCAGCCACACTGCACATCTTTGGTCCTTAAGCACCAACGTGTTCAAAAAAGAATGGGCCAATGATTAATATAGCCGTGAAGCCACACCATACGGTGATACTTTCACCATACAGAGAAACATCACGCACAGTAACTGGAGGTGAAGATCCCCACACTCGGCTATTCTGTGTGTTCACCTCACCCATTAAAGAAAAATGACATTCGTCTGTCCATAGGATGGTCCCACAGGTCTCATCAACTTCAATCCTTGCAAGAAAGTGGAGAGAGAAGTCAACACATCGATGTGTGTCCTGTGGTGCAAGCTGCTGTGTGATATGGATCTTATACGGATACCATTTGAGAATGGTTGGAAGTCCCTTCTGTACTGTGGCCATGGGATGTTTAACTGGTGTGACATAGCGTGCACACTGCCAGACGACCAGGAGATCAGCCCTGACTGCCATAGCAACAGCGATTTCATCAGCCACCTGTGGTGCAACCGGTCGTCAGACATTTCCTGAAGCGGCGCCCAGTTCTTCAGTTGATTCTAACTACTTCACCAAGGTCCACACAGCATGTGGCGAAATTGGACCCTTCCATAATCATTTCGGCCGGAAATATTCTCAAAGCGTAGCTGTAACATTACTGTTGTTTTGATAATAGAGCTTCACCAATAATGCCCTGCTCCTTTTGTTCAAGCTGAAGTTGACACATCAACAACTGCACTGTGAAGGTGAGTGAGACTATGAAACACGATGAGTGATCATGACACCGGGTAGCCATAGTTGGAACTGGGCAGTAGTGCTGCGATGCATGGAAATCATGCACCCTGCACTTTGGGCATTAATGCTAGCATGTTTGGTACACATACAGTAATTAGTTTATGTGTCATAATGTGCCAAATAGGGAGAGTGTAGCTATAACCACCCATACGACCTCCATTGCTAGTATTGCCACCTGTCATCTGTGAGTGGTTATTGTGTGGTGACGTCGAACATAGGTGGTGGTCACATTAATGTGACTTCACTGTGTATAAATAACTGCAACTCTCTCATCTGACTTTGTAGGCTGAGAATCGTGTGTTTGATAAGACATAAATACAACCCACTTTGCTTTAATGTTACAATATGCAGTACAAAACTCAATGTTTAGTCATAAGCTGGCATTGATTTAAGCATTATGCAATAGTCGTACCTACACGTGTAACTGAAATTTGGGTGCTAATTGTGAATACTGTAAGTAATTTGAACCACCTTCTGTGTGTCTCAGGGTATCCACTCAAATGATCTGCAACTCCACGGATGGATTAACAGCATGAAACATCTGAGAGACATGCTGCACACGAAATTAAGCGGCTGGGTTCGTGATGTGCAATCCGTCAGCGAGCAGATGGCGTACTACAAAGTAGAAGAGCACAATAACAGACCTGGGACTTATATACTTAGGTAAAAGCATGTATATTTTGTAACTTTTCTCAAACTCATTACGATTCATGAATTTTTATTCCATTCTTTCCCCTCGTAAGTATTTTTTACAGTTACGTAAGCAGCTGCGATAGTTTAATTCAGGACTGAGCAGGAAATGTGACTGGTGGACAATGGTGAAGGAGATGGGTACAGCAAATAGTTTGCAGAGCGCTGGGATTCCGTGTAATCTGAAATTTCTGGAGTGATATTTTGTCTTACAGTGGGTTTCATATTATGTAGCAGACGAGTGGAACAAACCATAGCAACGAGCAGTGTTTCTACTTTAAATAGAGAAAATACCGTTGCTGCCAGATACTACCTAACTTTTCATAATTTATGGAAACAGTGAGAACTTGGGAAAATTTGTGGTACTTGACACAAAAACGGATTATAGATGTCATAGAGGGCAAAAATTATTTGTCAAATCGAGGAAAGTCATGCTAATAACGTGTACTTCCACGTCTAGCCTAGATGATGGCATCAAGAAGGAAGAGCGTACAAAAGGTATATTAATCTAAGGGCTAACCAGAGATAACAATTAAAGTAAAGAAGAGGAGGTGTCGACAGGAGGATGTGGGGTGGTCATTGGCCATGCTTTTCACACCTTACACTGTGACTGACGGTTTTAAATCCATTCATAGCACAGTGCATAAATACTGGAAGACAGAAGTGAGAGGTACAACGTGTATGCCTCTCCACCACTGGGCATGTGGGGTCATGGAGTGGCCAACTTAGGATTGTCGAGGATGATGAGTGTGTCTTAGTGGTGGAGGGCGAAAAGTTTATCTACTTACGACGAACCCCTTGAGTGCGAGGTTGCAAAAGGCCAATGGTGCTTATGGCATTCGACTCCCCACATATTGTCTAGCATGCAACCGCAATATTGACTGGCAGTGGCAACAGGGGTGGGACTGGAGGACTCCAGCTGTGAGCACAACATGAGGCTATGGAACATAACTGAACTGCTTAGTCAACGAGTAACTCGCAATAGTGTTACAATGCTAGTGGTGCTGATATGAAGCAGAGCAATGGCAACAATAAAGAAAGCAAACATTGCAATATATCTACAACAACACTTGACGAAGTTGATAATTCGTCAGAAAGATACACAGGGATTTTTGCAGAGTGAGAAAGAAGTGGCAGACGAAATATTAAGGTTTCTGCCAGATGATTTAGTGGGATGTGTGGCATCGTATACGTTTGACTGTACAGATGGTATAAATAACGAGTGCAATTATGATAATACGTGCTTAACAAGTGAAACTGATACTGAAACAAGTCCCAGCTATGTAGTTCATCATACTTGTAGGGCAGGGAGCCACAAATCCCGGCTCCAGTGAAACGTAATAAAGACCAATAGTTGTCCAAGGAGCGGGTATTAAACATAATTACATACATGGAAGATCACCCGCAGCACAGGAATAAAGCAACTATGAATAAATTTCGAATAATTCCACAGCAATATGACCATGTTCTGCATAAGAAAAAGGACAAATATTCAGGGGAGAACAAGAAGCACTTTTTACAAAAACTGATGTCCGCGCGTTTCAAGGATTCTTGATAAAATTTATGGGATGTGCATGATAGTTACCTACTACGTTATGCAAATCAAATTAAGTGTGACGTAGATTACAGTGATTTTAAGGGAAGTAGTAGACGGTAGCATAACTTGAAACAGTGCTATAGAATTGGAAGACATAACGACATTTCAAACGGAGTGTCCACTTGATATGTACAGCAAACTGTGGAATCGACCTGAAAATTTGTAGATGATTATTCTATCCTTCAGTAAGGAATTTGTTTGGAGAAGAAATGCGTTTAAAAGGAATTCAGGAAATTAGAGGTAATAAGAGAGTTGTGTCAAAGTCGAGTAAAATCAATGCCTCAATACATTAGTATACAATTATACCGATTGTTTAACTTGATGGTAAATCGGCTATAAAATTATTTATTGTGCTGTGACGAGTTGAAGGTGCTATGCTCCCTACGAATCTTTCACGTGTGTGTGATCTTGCAAGGGCAGTAGGATATATTTATGTCACAGAAAGCAAGAATGGAATAGTGGCGTAAGAAAACAACAGCTATGGTAAGAGCAGTGGTTTGGGCCAATGGCTGGTCCATTTAACTTACTTTTGCTTGATTCCTCGTCTCCAGATAAAAATCATACTCCTTTAGAGCAAACTATTCCTCCCAAATAATGTGTGACATTGCATTTCACACCACCTGGAACCACTGTGTAAATTCGACCTCTGGATGTTTGCTTTTTGCACGCCTGTAAACCATATTATAGCACTTTCTGGAGCTATGTCTTCAAGGATTTCAGTTTCACAATAAGCTCTTCGGCGAGCTGTTCTGGATTAGGCTGGATGAATCACATTCCATCTGTTTTCACCACCCTATTACACCAATATGGTTCTGTATGCTTTCTTTAAGAGTGGATATGCAGTTGGACGTCCTTTTTGGTTTGTAACCCCAAATAAGTTCGCCTTGGATCTTAATGGTTGGCACCTCTTTGATGACTATGACGCACTATTTTTCATTTGGTGTTCATAGTGCAATTTCATGGTTTGCTTTTAACATGTCTTGAATATCGACGATGTCTGTCTGTGAAGTATAATACATATGTGCCATAGAAGTATGATTTGTGCACTTCCTGGACACTTATTTTCTGTCACCCTCCTGATGCACATTGTGAGTCATTAGCAGCTAATGTTCTTCCTGTTAGAATTGTTAACACAACGCTTTCAAATTAGGTTTACTAAAGACTGAAGTTGTGATCTTGGACTCAAGAGGGTCCTTGTTAGACTGTCAGTCAGGGGTTGATTGTTGAGAAAGAGACGGGAATGTTGAGTGGATCATGGCTGGTAAGTCAATAGAAAGCTTGCCAGTACTTGAGTTTATAGTTGGTATACTCAGAGCTTGTCTGTCGTCAGTCCAGGCGTCTTTTTGTATGAAGTATATTGCTGTGGCATCTGTCTAATTCCCAGTGGCGAGTTAGTGTGTTCAAGACATTGGTGAGGAAGAAGGAACAGTAGTACCCATGAGATTCTTTGAATACTTCAAGAGGTCAAGGAGTATAGAGAATTCAAATGGGACTGATAGCTGGGATGAGTGTGTGTGTGTGTGTGTGTGTGTGTGTGTGTGTGTGTGTGTGTGTGTGTGTGTGTGTGTGTGTGTATGTGTGTGTATGTGTGTGTGTGTGTGATAGTGGCTTTGGTTGAACTTTGCTGCAGGAAGGAATTAGAATCGGATATACCTTTGGGATATGGAGAGTTACAAGGTATCTTCTGATTTGAGTCTGTACAAGCTTCCAGTAAACGTCCTAGATTTTATAGTACTGTTCTACAATTATTTTATGTGGGTTATTGTGGGGTGGAGATGACATGGAATGAGAATAAGGGTTGACATTTGCATGAACTCGTGATCACTTTCAATCAGATGAAGGATATGTGCAGTTATGCGTCTGAGGAGGTAGACAGACGAATCATTTCAGTGATAGGAGAGTTGAGACCTGAATGGAAGTAGATCATTTGTCCTCAGTTACCTTCAACATGGTAACTGCTGTGGATATACAGGTCCACAACGATAATGTAGGTGTAGAAGGGTTAATCAAAGTGAGCAAGGAAATAGTGTACAACTCAGAAAGATATAGGCGGTGATTGTTAGGTAGGGTAAATCACATAACTAAAGAGGAAGTAGTGAACAGAATTGGGGAGAAGAGGAGTTTGTGGCACAACTTGACTAGAAGAAGGGATCGGTTTTGCAGGACACGTTCTGAGGCATAAAGGGATCACCAATTTAGTACTGGAAGGAAGCGTTGTGGATAAAAATCATAGAGGGAGACTAAGGGATGAATTCAGCAAGCAGATTCAGAGCAGTGTAGGCTGCAGTAGTTACTCGGGCATGAAGAGGCTTGCAAAGCATAGAATAACATGGAGAGATGCATCAAACCAGTCTTCAGACTGAAGACCACAGCAACAAAAACATGGGGAATGACTCCTCCGACCCAATATCCTCTTACTAACTTGGGAGGTGGCGAGGCTTACCTGAACACCTACAAAATGAATTCGTTTTAAACAAGTGCCAGTTGTCTATATTATTGGATATTCTCTCACTTCCTTCCCCTTCACATATCTTATTAATCTGTAGTCCACTGCAAGTTGTTAACGCTATTTAGTGTTCTGTTACTTTCGACTCCTTTATACACTTTAATGATCTGAACTGCCTGCTCCAGCTGGTTTCCTCCCAAGTCCTACTTTTTTTACTTATTAACGCAGATATCTACTATCCTTATAGTGTTATTCACTTATCTGTTCTTTGCCTTTTACCTTCTAATCCTTATTCTTTCGCGTTTATTTCTGTATACTCATCAAACTTTAGTGTCAATTACGTCTCCATAGGGTAGTAGTGATTTCTTAGGTGCTGCGTCGTTGATACTACAGGATATATTTTGCGTGTTTCTGAGTACATCTTATCCACCCATGTGACTTTACATTTTCACATCTATGCACCTGTCAAAGACTATCGTGTCTCTTGATCTATTTTATGTTCATGATTTCTATGACTTCCATTTGTTAGCATTTTTGTTATTAGGTATAGTTAAAAGAATTTAGGTTTATGCTTGAAAGATTGACACGATAATTGAAGAATGCATTGTCATACAAAAAACCTAAATGGAGAGAGATTACCAAACATGAACTTGAGCCCTTATGCTCCTTATCTGCACGTTCTGTATAGCTGCACAGCGCCAGAGATTTTTTTTAATGCTGAGACTCAATCTACCTCGTCTTTCTTTCCTCGACATTGTCTTTTACTCCATAATTGAGTTTCACACTTACTTCTACTTCAGTCCCCTTAGATCCACGATTAAAGAGTACTCTTGATAGGAGAGTTGGCAGTAGTGCAGAATTGTGATATAAACTAGATAGCACCACCGTAGCTATGGGCCCTATAATGGCGAATTTCATAGCTGCAGAACAGTTGTGCGTCCCCTGAGGTTACTTAGTATAGACGACAGCGATCAGATTAAATTTTGTACTCATCACTAGTCTCTAATAAATACATTTTCTCGTCAAATGTATCCATTTTCTCTTCATCAGCTATCAGATCGCTGTAACTTCGACTTTACATTTGTTTCTCGTTTGTCCTTTCTTTATAATCTAATTTATACTTCTCCCTTCTCTCATAAATATCATTTTCTGAATTGCAAATGTTTAGCGACTTATCTTTCAGTGGATTCATTCTTGGCTTGTTGAAATATACCTCTTTTGCAACACAGACACATGAGACATTACTAGTGTCCTCCCTGTATTTAGCAGACACCTTTATTCAATCCCCATACACGTATTTACGATGTCTATGCTCTCTTCACATGGGTGATTGGTTTCATTTCCGTATGTGTTAAACCGTACTATTTTCTTGGGCCATTTCTGTTTTACTCTCTTTGGTACCTTCAACAATTTTACTTTGTGCTATCCCTTTGTCATTAATGTACATGATCGGACTTCATACGAACCTGATACGTCACCCATCACCCTCCTGTCTCCATATGTATTTCCATGTGGTGTGACGTGTGTAATTTTTGACTGAGTCAGGTAAATTTAATTTCCGGTAATTGTACATTATTCCATAAGTGCACAATGCTTCGCTTTTCAGGGTGCTTAGATAGCTACCTAACGATGGCTGGCGAAAATAGCTATCAAATCCATATCTCTATTTCACCGCAATCTTAGATCAAAAGACAGTTCCTGCAACCTCATTACATTTGATTTTAAATAGATCTCTTATACTAGAAAGAGATTTGTATACACTTCATCCAGTGAATCACTGCTACTTATGTTAAATGTGACAATTCTCGTTTTTCATTTGTTTTTTAATTAACTGAACGTCGTTAATTTCTAAAGCCACCAGTTTTTTGTCATTTCCTATGAAATGCTGATGCAGAGTCTACAAGACAAACTGAAATTTCTAAGTGAACGTCATTCGGTAACGACACCACATTAGATTTAAACAAGCTATTGTAGGCTTGTATGCCTCAAACACTCTCTAATCTTACATAATATTGTGGGCATGTCGCACTGTCCTACTGGATTTGTCCAAGTCTGTCAGAATGCCCAATGGGCATGAATGGATACAGGTAAACAGACAAGCTACTTATGTATGTGCTACCTGTCAGAGTCGTATCTAGACTTATCAGGGATCCCACATCACTCCAACTGCACCTGCCCCACACCATTACAGAGCCCCCACCAGCTTCAACAGCCCTTGCTGATATATAAGGTCCTTGGATTCATTAGGTTGTCTCAGTAGTTCCTTTCACCGCAATCTTAGATCAAAAGACAGTTCCTGCAACCTCATTACATTTGATTTTAAATAGATCTCTTATACTAGAAAGAGATTTGCATACACTTTATCCAGTGAATCACTGCTACTTATGTTAAATGTGACAATTCTCGTTTTTCATTTGATTTTTAATTAACTGAACGTCGTTAATTTCTAAAGCCACCAGTTTTTGGTCATTTCCTATGAAATGCTGATGCAGAGTTTACAAGACAAACTGAAATTTCTAAGTGAACGTCATTCGGTAACGACACCACATTAGATTTAAACAAGCTATTGTAGGCTTGTATGCCTCAAACACTCTCTAATCTTACATAATATTGTGGGCATGTCGCACTGTCCTACTGGATTTGTCCAAGTCTGTCAGAATGCCCAATGGGCATGAATGAATACAGGTAAACAGACAAGCTACTTATGTATGTGCTACCTGTCAGAGTCGTATCTAGACTTATCAGGGATCCCACATCACTCCAACTGCACATGCCCCACACCATTACAGAGCCCCCACCAGCTTCAACAGCCCTTGCTGATATATAAGGTCCTTGGATTCATTAGGTTGTCTCAGTAGTTCCTTTCACGTTACATCCTTTTTTTTTTAATCTAAATTTTCTGCCTCCATTCAATAGAGTATTCCCTCTTTAATCTATATTCACTTTAATCGATATTTACTAGCAAGAAGAACAACGAGTACTCCAGCAGCGACTCCCACGCCGCCTTGGTGCATGCTAACAGCTACTGCCATGCACCACCGCCACTACTTCAGTAATGGTTATTCTTCCTGTCTTACTGGCCCTGCTAATTCATACCGATAAAACGTATGTCTCAACAGGTGCCCCAATGGGCGCATAAAACCCCTATTCTAAAATTATTTTGAGTGTAAAGGAAAATAAACAGATCCTTGGTGAAGTCACTGGGCTTCTTATGATTGGTGTGACGATCAGCTACTTCGGTCCTCTCCTAAATGAACACTGTTACTGCCACCTTACCCCAAAATATTTCATGCATTATGCGTATAATTTGAAGGGTGTGTTGATAAGGGTAAAATTTTGCATTGGCATTTGTACTCTGAAGAGACTAAAGTCATGGGATCCCTTGTAATATCGTATCAGGTCTCCATTTGCCTGGAGTAGTGCAGCAACTACATGCGGCATTGATTCATTGGAAATCCCCTGCAGAAATATTGAATCATGCTGCCTCTGTAACCATCCATAATAGCGAAAGTGTTTCCAGTGCACGATTTTGTGCACAAACTGACCTCACAATTATGTTAAATTAGTGTTCCATGGCACTTATGTCCTTGATTGTCCAGAATGTCCTTTGAACCAGTTGCAAACAATTATTACCTGATGACATGACTAGTGGGACAATGGGGGTACGGGGCCATTTTGTTACTGTGGGTTGCCTCCATCAGGGGCAGGTATGCATTCAGAGGCAATCCTTTTGTTCTCCTTTGATTGACACATACTTAACCATTGTCCCATTAAGTGGTTTTCCATGTCACTGCAGATAACCTATTGTTCCTCCCCCCCACCCCCCACCCACTCCAACTCCCTGCCTCTTTCACTGCTACAGGTACATTTTGAAGTCTGAGTTACTGGAATAGAAACTGTCACTACTATTTCACATGATGACACAAGTACAATTAGACCTGTGATGTCACAGACACACTGATTGACCTCCCATCGCAAATCCAAGATGGTGGTGGTGAGAAATTCAAAAAGTGCCATACCCCCTCACAGGTGAGAAATTCAAATTTTGTCAGTTTTTCGCGAGGGCCATGCTCACCTAGACTTGGAATGAGTTTTTGTGAGTGCCATACCCACCTAGACTCTGAAGGAAATAGGTAAAGCCTCCACCTCGATCTTCAACCGACCACCACATCCCCTTATCATGTTGGTGGTCTAATGTGTACTAACGTGCACTAACGTGTACTAACGTGCACAGTGCATAGCGTCATCTAAGATGGCGGCTGTGACATCAGTTGATGATGCAAGAGCCACACGCCACTGGAGGGAAGTTGAAATTTTGGTGGGAAGATAGGTCAACTGGGCTGCTTCCCTTAACTTAACCCCCCTCCCCTCACTCCAGAAAAATGGCAGAAAGCTCAAATTCCAACAGGATAATGCATCACACCTAAGAAAATGGCAGAGCTCTACATATTTCTAACACCTTGAGCACAGTGCTTAATTTATGTTCTATCTGTCTGCCTATGAGAGTCACAGAGCATGCTCTAAAGCATTGTTCTAGAGTCTAGGATGAGTACCTGGAAGGTATTGGTAAGAGAGAACATAGACACATGCACTTCTAGGGCTACAACGTTCTGCACTTAAAACGGGCTATAATGTTAGATCGTCTGCATTTCCAACCTATTAGTTGTATGGAATGTAGCACTGTTAATATTCCAATGTAAGAAATATATTTCAAGCACGGGACATACAAAAACAAAAGAGATTGTGTATGTCTAGTCATAACAGAATGATGGATTGAAAATGGTGAATTGTGATTTCAATGCATCGAAAAGTATATCTGAACATACTGGTGATAGATTCATTTCGTAAGCAGCTGCTCAATATATCAATGCAAGTGTTCATATGGACCTGCTATAGTGTACAAACAGGACAGTCAATACAGCTGTTACAATACGTCCCCTCATTGGCACCCCGTAAGCGTACCCTAGTATTTTCCTTGTTGTCTGTCGGAAGTGATATTGATTCAGTATGCCAACCCGTGTCTGTGACACCCTTCTTAGCATTACATCCACGGATGCGGTATTCATTACCACACAGTGTCAGGCGCCTGTCCTTCATAACACTTGTCTGAAGAATCTTGGCAGGGTGCAGCGCCTTCCAGAAGTGATGATTCGACGACTCTGTCAGGTAATTTCCTAGGACTGAGGAGAATCGAGACATATAGCCAGTGTGAGTGTGGGCCTTTTTTGGGGTGCTGTGCAGATACAAACGATAACTGTGCTGTTTGTGTAAAATGTGTATATATAGCATTGTAAAGTTGCGGTGGCTTATGTTGTGCAAAATGTGTATATACTGCACTGTAAAGTTACTGTGGTTTATGGTGTGGCATGACTAGAGAAGATGACTGTGTGTCCTATCGTGAGGGACGTAAATATTAGGGACATCGATAACCACAAGCGTTTTTTTACGAGGGAAATTATGTGCACTGTAGATAATGAGATTCGTTCCAGAGGAAACATTAGCTGTACATCTATCGGTGTCAGACTGCAGCTGCAATCCTAATATTTAATTGTAGTTAGACTGTTAAATATTCTTGTGAGTCTTGTATGTATTTGATGATCTGTAGACAATTTTTGCAGGGTTTAACTGTCAGTGCAATGTAGCGATCTGTGCAAAATAATTTTGTCTCTGAAAGTCTTGTCTGCAGGAAACAATGGCAGATGGTGCTCCCAGACCAGCAGTTTGACGGGTAAGTTCACTGGTGGACAGGATCTCCTGTTAGGAATGTGCCCTGGGAAGCATTGCAACTTCTCTAGGTGGTGGACCGAACTGCAGCTATGTGTCATCACACCAGCAATGGTGCCTAGGTGAACACGTATTTCGATAGGAATTTCTCAAGTGTAAAGTATGAAAGAGATGACAGCGCCTCATACTCACAGAGCCCAAACTGTCGCGTCATAGCTTCACTGGGAGTGCCAGTGCAGCGTCAGGTGTCAGGTGGTGGGATGTGTTTTTTATTATTAGCAATCTTTTATTTAAACTATAGTCCATCTAAATATATACTCTACTAGCCACCAAGCGGTGTGTGGGGGAGGGCACTTTTCACACCAAAGTTATATTTCCCTCCTTTTGTTCCACTCCCAGTTCGTGTGTGGGAAAAACGTCTGTCTGAACACCTCAGTATGAGCTCCAATTTCCGTTATCTTTGAATGGTAATCATTGTTCGATATGAAAGTTGGTGGTAGTAACATATGCTCTGCATCCTTGGCAGGGATAGGATTGTGAATTTAGTGTGCAGCCCTTCCATTTAGTGCGTAGTCTATCTGCAAGTGTGTTCCACTTCAAATTTTCAATGAGATTTGTCTCTCGTGATGGTTAAAGGTACCAATCACGAATCTTCCTGTTCTTCTCTGAACCTTCTCAATCTCTTGAATCAGACCCAACTGGTAAGAACCCCATACAGACAAACAATACCCTAAGACCAATAGGATGCCACAAATTAAAAACAACTACACCATACATGTGAAGAATATCGATTTAATTAATTTGCATAAATTTTTTATGTCAATGTGGTATTAGCAGTACAATAGTTATGGCGAGGGGTGACATGGAGCAGAACAGAAGGTTAATTGCAGAACACTAAGTTAATTTGAATACTTTTTATGTGCAACGCAGTTCAATAGTTTAAGGGGATGGGGATGACAATGAAAACCATTTAACAGAACAACAGGTTAAGTGCCGACAAAGGGCCAAACATTAGGTTAAATAACCAGAGTACAGCGCTCAACATCACGTTACGAAACATGTTTTCCCCATGTAATTGATTATTGCAAGACCTAGATGTTTCTAAACAGCAGAGAATGATGAGCCAGAGAAATCCAACCCCCACAAACTGAATTTCTCATAAATAGACAATATACCTTTTCCATATATTCCATAAATTTTCTTAATTGTTTAAACAATATTTCATACAGAGCAATCAAGTACCCTCCAAATGATCGATCAACTGAGTCTTTTTCCTACCAATTCCTAGAAAGAGGTGTTGGTTGGGTGACTTAGGTCAGTGGAGGTACTCTTTTTTCCTGCCATTTTCTTAGGTATGTTGCATTAGCCTATTGGAATTTGAACTTCCCGCATTTTTTTCTGTGGGGAGAGGAAAGGGTGTTAGGTTAGCAGAAGTAGCCCAATTGACCTATCTTCCTGCCGAAATTCCAACTTCCCACCAGGGGGAGTGTGGCACTTCCATCATCAACTGATATCACAGACGCCATCTTAGATGACATCATGCACTGTGTACGTTAATACATGTTAGTGCACGTTAGTACCTGTTAGCCTGCTAACATGGGTTGGTCAGGGGATGTGGCAGTTGATTGAGGTTCATGGTGGGGACTTTAACTATTTCCTTCCAAGTTCAGGTGGGCGTGGAGCTCACAAAAACTCATTCCAAGTCCAGGTGAGCGTGGCCCTCGCGAAAAACTGACAAAATTTGAATTTACAACCTGGGGGGGGGGGGGGGAATGGCACTTTTTGAGTTTCCCGCAGCCGCCATCTTCGGTAACGGTACGTGCGCCATCATGGCCCCCATCGTGAATTTGCGATGGGAGTCCCATCAGTATGTCTGTGACATCACAGGTCTAATGCTACTTGCGTCATCATGTGAAATAGTAGCGACAGGGGCTATTCCAATAACTCAGACCTCAAGGTGTACCTGTAGCAGTGAGGGGGCAGGGGAGTTGGAGTGGGTGGGAGGGGGGGGGACAATAGGTTAACTGCAGTGACAAGGGAAACCACTTAACAGGACAATAGGTTAAGTGCCTGTCAATCAAAGGAGAACAATAGGATTGCTTCTGAATGAATACTGCCCCTGATGTAGGTAACCTGCACTAACAAAATGCACCAGCATCCACTTCCTGAGGGGGGAGGGGAGTGGGAGGAGCTGGAAGGGACAATAGGTTAAGTGCAGCAACATGGTAAAGCATTTAGCAGAATAATACGTTAAGTACGTGTCAAACAAAGGAGAACAATAGGTTTCCCCCTGAGTGCATACCTGCCTCTGATGTAGACAACCTGACTACCCCTCTGCCCCGCTTCTGACGTGGTGCATGGTCCTCTATAAAATTTTCAACTTTGATTGGGAACATTACTGCACGAACGACTGCAAATGGTCTCCAAGTAAAATGTGATTTGAGACTTTCTCGGCGTATTCCATTCGTGAAATCTTCTCGGGTGATCAGCCGAGTAAAGGCGTCGTCTTCTCGCAACGTTTCGAAGGGTTTCGTACCCATCATCTTCAAGCGAAGTGTCGAGATGCTGTGTTGCGCGGTCCTATAAAGGCTCCTGGACCAGTGACTGATTCCGGGCGCCGACCAATCAGGTACCTGCGGAATCGGCCGCCGCTCCAGTGGTGGGGGGTTCGCGGCGCGGACCGGGCGTCGAGTCCCTGCCGGTTCCTAATACGTCTGTGGCCGCTACCGTCTTCGTGCCGGAGCGTTCTCTTCTAATTCTAGTTATTGCGGGATTCCACGCTGTACTGAGTTGGAAACCAGTGTCTCGATTGATCAGGTTGCTGTTCAACCGAATTTCTACAGCCTCTTTGAAAACTGAATCCCAAAATCCTTTAGCGTCACACAGCTTCTTCGTACCCTCAAAGAGGAAGGTGTGTCCTTCGTTAAGGCTATGTTCCGCTACCGCCGATTTTTCTGTCTGACCAAGGCGTACATTTCTAATGTGTTCCGAGCGCCTCTGCGTGATGCAGCGCTGCGTTTGTCCGATGTATTTCGTACCACATTCACATTGAATAATAACCAAGTAGCCGAACGAGACCATTTCCAGTCATTTATCAGTCCGGCTGGACCAGAGGACCCTGTTCACTCCATTATGGAGCCACCATCAGCTTGCACACTGCCTTGTTGGGAACTTGGTTCACGGCTTTATGGTGTCTGGTCTACACTCAGATCCTACCATCAGCTCCTACACAATGAAATCGGAAAACATCTCTGAAGGCCACGGTTTCCCTTAGTCTAGGGCGCAACCAATACGGTCACTAGCGCAGGAGCAGTAGCAGCATCTCCTAGTATCATTCCCCATTGACAACAAATTCCATTGCACTTTCCTGACGGATACGTTCGTCTTACGTCCAACACTGATGTCTGCGGTCGTTTCACACAGAACTGCTTGCCTGTTGGCACTGACAACTCTACGCAAACAGTGCTGCTCTCTGTGGTTGAGACCATCGGCCACTGTGTGGTCCGCGATGAGAAGTAATGCCGGATATTTGGTATTTTTGGCACACTCTCATGGAACTGTGAATCGCGGAATATTGAATTCTCTAACGATTCCCGAAATGCCTATGCGTCCAGATCCAACTAGCACTCCGTGTTCAGAGTCTGGTGATACCTGTCATGCGATCGTAATCGCGTAGAAACCCTTTTCACGTGAACTGCCTGATTACAAATGACAGCTCCACCAAAGCACTCCCCTTTTACACTTCGTGTACGTGATACTGTTGCCATTTGTGCATGTGCATATCGCTACCCCCAGACTTTTGTCACCTCCATGTATAGCACTGTAATTCATCACAATAAACGACTTTTAGTTGACCAAAATGTTCCAGTGACCGACCAACACACAATTTTAATTTGCCGTGAAGTTTCATACCAGTGCACCCTCCAGTGCTGAAAGTAAATACTTTGCGGATACCTCTACATGACCCGTGAGCTGTACATGATCTGGCAAGCTGAGTTAATTTGTTTTTAACTTTTAATGTCGCAACTTTTTTTGTTACAGACGACCTCTGTTGAATCATGACCTACTGTCCTACCACGAGCGGTTCCTCTCCTTCAGGGACGACTTTACTGCGCTGTGCGGCGCGCGACATCGACGGGCGTCACAAATGTTTGGTCTCGCCGACGCACTGTATTCCTTCTATTATTATAACTGGTTCTTCGACCTACAGTTTGTAGGTGACATCGAGAGTTTAGGTAAGAATAATTTTCTCAGTCAGCCACTTAATTTTTGTGCACTGGTGACTCCCTACTGTATTCCAGTTCGAGGACTGAGCCTCGTAAACAGCTAATGGTGTGTGGTTTCACATTTTCCGTAATTTCCCATGTGACCTACGTTAACTATTGGTGTGCTTTTCATTGCTGGTTCCTCGACTGGTTGGCAACTCTCCCCCTAGTTCTATTGCAAGCTGACTACTCCAGTTCGACGTATCTATAGACTCCTGCCCAATAGGATGTAAAAACCTACGTATAGCAAATATTACAGTGTTTGGAAGAGAGAAAAAGAATCACTTTAAATGTTACAGAAACGTCACTGGAGCGTCGGTTCCCCACTAGGCATCCGTGAATTTTGCGACGCTAGTGATATTCACAGACGTTGTTAATACTGCTGCGTGACTAGTATGGTTTTAGAGACGTTGCTGAAAACGTCGCGCTATTACATTTCCCCGTTGCTGCCATCACCGTAGTAACGCTTGCCTAACTCCATCAAAACAACCAACTGACTCGTGTTCACTAATGCGCCAAAGGAACTGGTTTAGGTATGTGTATTTAGATGCAGAGATATGTAAACAGGCAGAATACGGCGCTGCGGTCGGCAACGCATATATAAGACTACAAGTGTCTGGCGAAGTTGTTAGATCGGTTACTTGTGCTACAATGACAGATTATCAAGATTTAAGTGAGTTTTAAAGTGGTGTTATAGTCGGAGCAACGGACACAGCATCTCCGAGGTTGAGCTGAAGAGAGGATTTTCCTATACGAGCATTTCAATGTACCGTGAATATCAGGAATCTTGTAAAACATCATATCTCCGACATAGCTGCGGCCCGAAAAAGATCCTGCAAGAATGGACCAACAACGACTCAAGACAATCGTTCAACGTGGCGGAAGTGCAACCCTTCCGCAATTTGCTACAGATTTCAATGCTGGGCCATCACCAAGTGCCAGTGTGCGAACCATTCAATGAAACCTCATCGATATGGGCTTCCGGAGCCGAGGCCACACTCATGTACCCTTGATGAATGCACGACACAAAGCTTTATGCCTTTCCTGGGCCTGTCTATACCGACATTTGAGTCTTGATGACGACAAATATGTCGCCTGGTTAGACGAGCGGATGGACGTGTACGGGTATGGTGAGAACCTCATGAATCGGTGGACACTGCATGGTCGCAGGGTACTGTTGAAGCTGGTGTAGGCCCTGTAAATGTGTGGACCGTGTGCAGTTGGTGTGATGTGGGACCGCTGATACGTCTAGATACGACTCTCACAGGTGACACGTTCGTAAGAATCCTGTCTGACCACCTGCATCCACTCATGTCCATTGAGAATTCCGACGGAGTTGGGGAATTCCAGCAGGACATTGCGACAACCCACGCCTCCACAATGCTACAGAGTGGCTCCAGGAACACTCGTTTAAGTTTAAACACTTCCGCTGGCCACCAAAGTCCCGAGACACTAACATAACTAAGCATTTGCAGATGCCTTGCAACGTGCTGTTCAGAAGAGAATTCCCACCACTCGTACTCTTACGGATTTATGGACGGCCCTCCAGCACTACAATCTGAACATGGTCCCTGAACATACATTATGTCAAAACTTCATGGACAGCTAGCGGGATAACGATATGTCTGTGACAATTATGTCACATGAGAGAAACTTTTCTTCTCATCTTCACTGAACATTGTAAAATTTTGCATGCACAGTTCTTTGAGACCGAACAAAAGGCCGGTTTTAAATATGGCTGTTTTCTGTAGCTCAACAGCTACAGATATAAATTAACTTTTTGCTAAGCACTGAAATGCTGTGGACGAGTTAAATCGTCGTGCTCCGCTGCACACCAGTTACTGAGTGTGGAGTCTTGTACCGCAAGGATGCAAGGGAGCAGACATTGTTATGGATGGTTGGTATCCTCTTTCTACACTACAGATGCACACATGGATTAATACTCGTATGGTTCTTTATTTACATGAACAGACTTTTACTTAATTTCAATAGAGTTCGTGTGTTTTGGTACAAGTTCATCAGTAATAGTCCTCTTGCACGAAATATCGGTTATCTTGATATTACAAACTTTAGTGTCATTGCTAGTTCCACTATAGTTAATAATCTGGTCACAACGTACTGTCATAGGCTGTGATGTGCTCTGCAAATGTACTGACAGACGTCAAAAAGGAGTTTGAGTTAGTGAGTGAGGCCTAGAGGGCGTTGGCGACATCTTACTTGTGGGTGTGTCTCTGGCCTCTCTCGTGACAGGCGCGCTTGATTCAGCGTGCGGGCATTCTCAATAAAAATGTGATGATGTGAATGGATAGCCCTCAACTACATACCCTACGACAGAGCTGCAATATGAAAAGTTTTGGCTGGTTCGTTGTCTAGGGGCTGGGATACATAGTTGTCGCATTGCAGGCCAAATACAGCTGAGTCTACAGTATACGATATGGGTGTACAGATGAATCGAATGGTCGAAAGTTCCTATCACTCAACAATTGCGAATTTAGGACGTAACAAAGACGTTTATAAATGAAGGATTGCAATTAAATAAAATCTGCAGATTATCTTAACGACTTTAAATGATGAGTACGACAGTAGAAGTACTTTTGACAATGTGGTAAATATCTGCAGAACACTTATTGGTGTCGATGGTCCAATAATTAAATAAAATATAAGTTGAATAATAGAAACAATAGATTCCTACTGCACGTAACTAGTTATGAACGACAACATAGGTCGCGAGATATTCACTTCTAAAGGCACACTACGTCTTCACTGTAGAAGCCACGGAAATTTCACAAGTGCAAACGTCGGCATTCCGAAGTATTTCTATCTGTCGCGACCAGGCGCAAACCAGTGCACACTCTCCAAATCTCTCCCTCGACTGTCGCGTCAAGCACCTCCCCTGTGTCCTCTGCCGTACCCCTCTCCCCCTGTGATTGGCTAGAGCACTCCCGCCATGTCTTTAAGCCAAAGTACGCACACTAACATCAAACACTCTCGAAATACTGGATTTAAATTTCAATGACTTGAAATTAAGTAAATATTCCTACGGGTGGACTATAAACACGCTCTAACATCCATTATTAAATACATCAACAAATTATATAAACATAAAGGAATAGCAAGCCAAAGTAACCCAGTAGCCTAATGTCTCTGTGCTTTCTAAAACACGGTAAATAATTGACCATTTTCTTCATGAATAGCATATATCTGGTTTAAACAAAGACATAGATGAATAAATATATTTGTAAGCATGATGTGGAGTACTTATGGCCTGACGCTATCTATAGAAATCGGCTATTTTCACCTCCAATAACTCATGTACTATTGACGTTAGATGCCTGTAATTCATACCACTTTAGGTTTAATCTAATAGCTTTCTAAAGACACGTCGATCGACGAAATCGAATGAAGGGTTTAAATTTTGGAAATTCACTGCTGGGTGTTACTTGTACAATTTACCCGCAGATACTAAACTTTAAACTAATAAAGATATTGAAAATCTGATTACAGCGTCAGAATCGTCGTGCAAATGATAGTAATTTACATGTTTCTTTTCGAGGTATCATGACTCATCTGGCTACTGTTAATATCTATACAAACTGCGAAATGTCTGCCATGATGGTTTCACGAAGTCCGCCACCTTTGGCACTCTCGGCGTGCAAGCCTCTTTCACTGACACAGCCTCACCGTGGAACTCCCAGCCTCGTGGTCAGGCTGCACCCCTCTTGCTTCGGCCAACGTCCGGCACCACGTGGTCGGCCTGCCGAGCGGCCCGCGCGACCATCACAACTCCGAACTTGGAATATTTTCAGGGCGCCACAGTCCGCCTGTTAGAGGCGCCTACTATTGAACTTTGCATATCATCTTTGCCAATTGCTGTGCTGGCGACAGCTTACACCAGCACACTGAGGGCACGTTTAAGTGCGCTCCCTGGGATTTCCTAAAGCACTGTTGACGTATTTATGTGTCCCACTCTGCCGACCTCTCCCTGCTGCATAGCAGCTACTTCATCTCGATTAACAGAAAAGTTTCGATTATTCATCATACAAACAATGTACGTCTTTGAGTGCTGTCATTTGCGTAAACCTCGTCTCAGTATCTCGAACGGTTTATTAAATATTATGTTGGTTACGATCACATCACTATGATGCTCAGGGACGGAAATGAACGCATTTCATGGAAGTGTCCAATAGATATAAAAATCAATAAGTGGAGGACGGAATGAGCTAACGTTCTGTTCTCAGTTAGAAATAAAATTTCGATATTTTATCTACATTTCTTATACTGCAATGAATGAAGTAAAATAAAACATACGCACGGTTAATGCGATGTGTTATTAGTTATGGAAACTCTACGATATTTCCTGAAATGTTTTACTTCATTTGACGTAGTGTAATATGACAAGAAGGAAATGAAATTCTGTACCTTATGGAGAAAAGATGTCAGACAGTAATACGTGCAAAGATGATACTTCTTCACGCAATACTTTTCGAAAGATCGGATGATAAGTCTTTCATGACAGCCACTACGTCGTCTTTCAGCACAGGTATAATAATTTGGCAAGCCGTATCCACATTACACTCAGCACGTCTGAGGCAGTGAAAGTGTTAATATTGTAAATGCTGCAGTTATTTTACGTTTCATATATGATCTGAGTATAATATTTCTTATAATTTTGTGTTTTTCATTAATGAATAATATTTTTATTTGTAACTGAATAGTTAATTATGGAATATACATTGTTAATAATTTTCTTATAAATGTTGATTCTGTGAACCCTAATAATACTGAGAAAACTTTGTATGAATCATGTGTGTTAACAGTAGTGGTGGTTGAACAATCATTTTAAAAAAGTCAGTGTTACTGCATTCTGCACGAGGAAAGTACTGGATTGTACAGTATGATACGTTCATGATGAAAGACGTGTTATGGTCGCGCTCACCGTTAGAAACCTAGTACCAGACAAGGGTTGCATGTATAACTAACTGATCACTGGCCTAAGGAGGAAGTGCAGTCGGATGTAGGCGAAGACGTGAATGAATGGAGGTATGCCAATTCATACATGACTAGCTGCCAACTTCGCTGTGACATTCTGCTAATGCACCACCTGCATAATACCTCTAGGACAGTGATAAGATTTGCATTGTAAACATGAGTAATCGCTGTTGTTGTTGTTGTGGTCTTCAGTCCTGAGACTTGTTTGATGCAGCTCTCCATTCTGCTCTATCCTGTAAAGTTTCCTCATCTCCCAGTACCTACTGAAACCTACATCCTTCTGAATCTGCTTAGGGTATTCATCTCTTGGTCTCCCTCTACGATTTTTACACTCCACGCTGCACTCCAATGCTAAATTTGTGATCCCTTGATGCCTCAGAACATGTCCTAACAACCGGTCCCTTCTTCTCGTCAAGTTGTGCTACAAACTCCTCTTTCCCCAATTCTATTCAATACCTCCTCATTAGTTATGTGATCTACCCATCTAATCTTCAGCATTCTTTTGTAGCACCAGATTTCGAAAGCTTCTATTCTCTTCCTGTCCAAACTATTTATCGTCCATGTTTCACTTCCATACATGGCTACACTCCATACAAATACTTTGAGTAACGACTTCCTGACACTTAAATCTATACTCGATGTTAACAAATTTCTCTTCTTCAGAAACGCTTTCCTTGCCATTGCCAATCTACATTTTATATCTTCGCTACTTCGACCATCATCAGTTATTTTGCTCCCCAAATAGCAAAACTCCTTTACTACTTTAAGTGTCTCATTTCCTAATCTAATTCCCTCAGCATCACCCGACTTAATTCGACTATATTCCATTATCCTCGTTTTGCTTTTGTTCATCTTATATCCTCCTTTCAAGACACTATCCATTCCGTTCAACTGCTCTTCCAAGTCCTTTGCTGTCTCTGACAGAATTACAATGTCATCGGCGAACCTCAAAGTTTTTATTTCTTCTCCATGGATTTCAATACCTACTCCGAATTTTTCTTTTGCTTCCTTTACTGCTTGCTCAATATACAGATTGAATAACATCGGGGAGAGCCTACAACCCTGCCTCACTCCCTTCCCAACCACTGCTTCCCTTTCATGCCCCTCGACTCTTATAACTGCCATCTGGTTTCTGTACAAATTGTAAATAGCCTTTCTCTCCCTGTATTTTACCCCTGCCACCTTCAGAATTTGAAAGAGAGTATTCCAGTCAAAATTGTCAAAAGCTTTCTCTACAAATGCTAGAAATGTAGGTTTGCCTTTCCTTAAGCGTTCTTCTAAGATAAGTCGTAAGGTCAGTATTGCCTCACGTGATCCAGTATTTCTACGGAATCCAAACTGATCTTCCCCGAGGTCGGCTTCTACCATCTTTTCCATTCGTCTGTAAAGAATTCGCGTTAGTATTTTGCAGCTGTGGCCTTTTAAACTGATAGTTCGGTAATTTTCACATCTGTCAACACCTGCTTTCTTTGGGACTGGAATTATTATATTCTTCTTGAAGTCTGAGGGTACTTCGCCTGTCTCATACATCTTGCTCACCAGATGGTAGAGTTTTGTCAGGACTGGCTCTCCCAAGGCCGTCAGTAGTTCTAATGGAATGTTGTCTACTCCCGGGGCCTCGTTTCGGCTCAGGTCTTTCAGTGCTCTGTCACACTCTTCACACAGTATCGTATCTCCCATTTCATCTTCATCTACACTCTCTTCCATTTCCATAATATTGTCCTCAAGTACATCGCCCTTGTATAGACCCTCTATATACTCCTTCCACCTTTCTGCTTTCCCTTCTTGGCAATCATCAATATTAATATTGATATAATATACCTACAATATATGTATAAGCTAATATTACCACCTAACTAGTGTATATGAAATCATATGAAAAGTGCTATCCTGACAGGGTACACAAAGTAAGACATAACTATTAGTTTCACTTTACTGGAAATGATATTTCTTGACAGGATCCAACTGCCTATCAAAAGATTCTGGCAGTGTCAATTAAATTAAATGTAAGGACTTACTGGAAACAGAATTGAGTGCCCACCAAAACGTTGTACCAAGGTTTATCAAATAAAACGTAACCATTGAACTGAATGACTCTGTTTATGAACTATGACAATAAGAGATTTTTGAGTATCATCAGTTGTATCCAACAGGCTAGTTGCGGTGGTCCAAATGCAAGTTCACTATCATTGTAATGGGACACCGTTAATGTGATTAATGCTCAATGGTTTTAAAGGTGGCAATGGGAAACAATTTACCCACTGACTTCTTGTAGACAAGGATAATCAAAATGAGTGCCTTTGGTCTCCACTGGTCAATACCAGCTGAATTAATATTCATTTCAAGCAATGCATAGCAATTAGCATCAGTATTTAAAGTAAAATCTTGATACTCATAGCTGTAGGAGTAGATTTCTAAGGAATTTCACACAAGATTTATTAAACCATAGATGAGTGGGTAACGTTAAACCAAAGAGCATAGATAATTATGTAATTCAGGTTCGTCTTCACATGGAATGAATTAATTAACTGTTCATTAATACTCAGTGCTTGCACCTATTAGTTATGCTAAATTATTCAGAGCACCACACAGCATCATGGATTTTAGGATAGGCATGTGGTAACCTATGATATTGACGCACAGCAGAATAAGACTCACATGTGTGTACAATCTACAAACACAGCTACAAATGAGTTTCCCTTCCGAAAATCAGTGTTAGAATAACACTACAGTGTTGTTGGCAGAGTAGGTGGATTGCATTAGCAGACAGGTGCCAAGCCATGAGAGGTTTCATTAACTGGATAATCAAGGACTTGAACTGGACTGAGTAGTGATTATTATTTAGTATTATTTAGTTATTATTTATCTCCACAGAGCATGTACTCGCACAATGTGTGTTGTGGTGTACCTGCACTGTCCCAGGAACAGCTATCATGTATCTATCTTCTGATTTTGTATAGATACGTAGCATAAGGGTCATAACAGTCAGGTAATGAATCAGTCCACTCGACGGGTTAAGAAATCTCGTTTTTAGTCCCTCCCATTCGTTTAGCCACAGTTGTAATCTGTGATCTTTTATTTATTATTTTTTCGGATTGGCCTCAGTTCCAGGCACCCTTCATACTTTCATTTGTTTGCTTTTCTGTAGCCAGTAAAAGACAAGTTTTTTATTTTCCAACTAGTGAGCATATTCCTAGAATTACTGACAAAGCATCATATGGGGCAGTTAAATAGACGCCCATTAATTTTGGCAGCACTCCTCACTGAACTCTCCTCACTAATGAGGCTGCCTTAACTAGCTCCAGTCTATGAGCCCAAAGTCTCACACGATGTCCTGTAATTGATGCTAATATAGATGGGTGGTATACTCTGATTGTTTTAAAGAGAAGCCAAACTGCCTGTTAGCTATGGTAATAACTTTATTCATCACATTTATACGTTTTCTGCCTGTTTGCTCTATTTTTAGTACAGAGTTACAATGTTTGTCCAGAAGTACACCCAGCTATAGGTATAGATTTATTCAGAATATGGAGTGTGATTCATTTATCGATATCATGGGGGCCTCCAATCGACATTTGAATCGATATGGCCAAACTGAGAAAACAATGCTAATTCCATATACCATAACTGATTAAAAATTGGCCAAGTTTACAGAGTAGCTTCAGGAAGTTGAGACCTATTTATTTAGCAAGACATTTACAGCTTACGTTAACTTTGGTGCACGTGTGGGAGTGTATGACACTAAATTCCTACACATGTGCTACCTATTTACCAAATCTCGTTTACTACACACTATGTCCCAATAGAACAAATAGTCCTGTCATGGGAAAAGCCACATATAACACTGTACTGCACCATTTAGTATACAGATATAATATTTACACCCAAATTTGGTATTTAGATGTAGTGTAATGTTACCCTCTGTGAGAGTTTTTACAGAATTTAACCGTGAAATGCCTAGAGGATTTTGCTTATCGGAGTTGAAATTAAAGTTACATAAAAACACAGAAAGGGTCAGATCCAATTTAGATAATGTTTTAACTACTCAAACTTACTGAAATGAAATAGAATACGGTCGCCAGCCTAATTAAACATAGAAATGCGAAACATTTCTTTTAAAGAAAAAGTAGCCAGCGTTAGTGGAGAAACGCTGCCTAAACTTCTTTCCTACGAAAGTGCAATGAACCCAAGCACAAGCAAAAAAGTGGTAAAGTGGATCCTAACAGTTATTGTAAAACATGCCTGTCCTCACAAACACAAAAGACATTGTTACACTCATCAAATTTAAATACTTTGTTAAAGCTGAGTAACTTCATCAATACAACAATTGCAAGCCAATACTAACTGGAAATTGGACACAGGTCATTACTGATGACTGCAACAGTGTAAAGTAATAGGTGGACCTCATCACACGATAGATCCAATACGTCACTGACTTATCAGTCCCAAAGTCCTGTTGCTTGTTGGACTGGTGAGTGCCGCTCAGCAATCCAGGACAGGCGTCACAGTTAGCTCTTCAACGATTTAAGTATATCCCAGCAGCAGACAACCTCACAGCCTTTCTGGTCACGAGAGCCAAGACTTGACACGTCATTAAAGAGAGCAAGAAAACGGCATATCAAGCGTTTCTGGACTGCATCAACCATTCCACTTCTTCTAGAAAAGTACTGGAACCCATTATGAGGGTTTCTGTAAACACATTCGTTTACCAATAACAGCAGTGCTGAAACAGAAGTGTCTCCAAACACATCACTCAGACCCTGGCAGAGCATTTTGCACCGACTACTGCTGATGCCAGCTTTCAGAAGCTGTGAAGGGAAGACCCTGGAGCGAATGGTTAACCGTCGTTTGGTCTGGCAGAGACCAGGCAACTGCTTAGCCACTCTCAGTGTGGATTCTGGAGGTTTCGATCCGCTACTGACGACCTGACTCTACTAGAGGTGGCTATTCAGCAGGCCTTTCTAGGTAGACAGCACTGTCTCAACATATTCTCTGATATCAGTAAGGTGTACAACGCTATGTGGAGACACAGTATTCTCGTGCAACTCCACGAATGGGGCTTTCACGGTCTTCTCAGCATCTTCATATGGTCTCTCATGTGTAAGCTCTTTTTTAGGTCTTGAATTAGTAACACGCTGTTGGAATGTTTTGAGCAATGGAATGGTGTTCCTAGAGTTTTAACCTCTTTGACATAGCCATAAACAGTATCACATATACAGAAAGGAGTCCTGTACAGTGCTTCTTAATTGTGGACAATTTTGCTGTTTCATATACCTCCTCCAGAGGTGCTACGGCGACCCACCAGTTGCACTTCGAGTGCGGAAGTTAGGGAGGTGGGCTGCAAAGACAGGGTTTCAGTTTTCTGCAGATAAGAATTTTAATTATTCTCATTGTAATTTTAATTTACCTGATTTGCATGTGAGGGATATTAGTCCACATTTTTAAGACTAAATCAGGTTTCTGGGCCTCAGTTTTAACTCCAAATTTTCGTGGTTGCCACACCTGTGAGACCCGAAAGCCAGAACCCAGAAGGCACTGAATATTGTAAAGTGCCTCAACCAAAGGTCTAGTGGATCAGACAGGGTGTGTCTGCTCCAGTTTTATAGGGCTGTTGCGTGTTCGTGGCTAGACTATGGATGCACAGTGTACAGGTCAGCGAGGCCTTTTCACCTCAAGATTACTGACGCATAAGGATATTAGGATGGCCAGATGCGCTTACAGAACCAGCCCCATACCCAGTCTCTGTGCTCAGGTTGGGAAACCGCCACTCACCATCTAGCGACATATCCTCATGGTGAATCAGGCATGTAAGGATCTTGTAGCTCCAACTTCACATGCGTACGATACCATTGCTCCTCCACCTCTGGAATGCCTTTTCTCCATGAGCAACATGGACATCTGGACACTAGGTAGGGCATGTGCTGGAGTCACTTGGTATGGAGCAAGTGCAACACCAAATCCAGCGTTTTAAGTCTGCTACCCTGATTACTGTAGAGGTCCAGAGTAACTTTGATTTAGTGTAGTATAGCAGATGTAGCACTCCAACATATATTTTCATACATTATTAAAGGACTTTTTTAATGGTCACCAAACCTTTAGAACTGTCTTTATGGATGGGTCGAAACAGGGGGACTCTGTTGGTTGCACTATTGTTTTCTCTGATTGTATACTCAATGTCTGACTGCCTTGCAAGTTTTTTTGTCTTTGATGCAGATTGACATGCGACCTTGCAGGCACTGTAGCAGACGAGATGTGCTTAAAGTGCTAAATTCCTTGTCTGCTCTGGTTCCCTGAGTGTTCTTCACTCTCTACAACGTTTGTACCCAGTAGCTAAAGTAGTGCACAATATCCAGGACGTCCTCCTCCAACTACAGCGGCAGGGGAAAGAGAAGTCCAGTCTGCTGAGTGCCAGGGCATGTGGATATTGCTGGAAACGAAAGGGCAGATCTAGCAAGCAAGGAGGCGTGCCGTGATGCTGAGTTAGCGCGGTGTGCCATCCACCTGCCTGCTGTCTCCTTGCTTTTGGGTCGGTGGGAGGATGAGCGGCTCCCCAGTCGTCTTCACATAGGCCACAGCCCTATGACACATGGCTTCTTGCTCCGCTGAGAACTCAGTCCATTGTGTAGTACTTGTGGCATACAGATCATAGTGCGCCAGATTTTATCAGACTATGTTTTATTTTCCGACCAGTGGGCAGCGACTGATTTGCTGATAGATCTGCCCTCCGTTTTAATTAACGTTCAAATGAATGTGATGAGAGTCTTAAGGTTTTGTAATTTGTCCACTATGTTTCCGAAAATTTTAGGGAGATGATTTTAACGTATTAATTGTGTGCCCAGCTGACCCATCTTTTTCGTATGTGGGCAGCCAATCAGATTTCTTAGAGCCTCTTTTTTTTAGCTCACCTGTCCTTTTATTTCCGTTTTAATCGCAGGTATAGCGCCTTTCACCATTTATCCGTTGTCTTAACGGGTGCGAGATAGAGTGCTTGTATGGTAAACGCGAGTGAGGTGAGAGAGAGAGGATGAGCGTCACTTTAAAGGTTTCCTCCTCACTGTGTGATACCATTTTCTTAGTTTTATCCACATTTGTTTCTTTTTATGTGACCGACTGTAAGCTCCACACACACATACACACACACACACACACACACACACACACACACACACACACACACACCTGCAGCAGTTACTGAGATTAGCGTTCACATACAGACAGATAAACGTGCCATAGTAATCGCATTGTTTTCACTCAGGCAAGGGCTTTAATTTATCAAAGCTCAGCCAGTTTGCACTAAAAATTTACAGATGATAGACAAAGACCTATTTCGTGAACCTGTCTTAGTGGAAATTGCCCAAAATCACTACAGTAGAGCCTGAGATTAGGCTTCACTTCATACTCCAAAATGTGGCTAGAGAGTATAAAAAATAATACTTGTTGTTAACACTCTTGGGCGAGACACGGCAGGTCGCAACTCATCGCTCCAAGCAGCAGTCAGATTCTTTATTCATTAACTTCGGCCTAAATCCTTTCATTTTCAAATATTTTTTAATGTGGTCATATGTTGGTGACCACAGTGTTTAAACTGAGCAACTCTTTTACGAAAGGATTTCATTCCAGACTGCTCGGCCGGTTGAGGGAACACGCTTTCATTTGTATTTTTTACGTCCATCACGCTACCAGTCTTCGATACAAAACCAGCTTATTGCGCTCAAACAAGCAGAGTTGTTTTACGAGTGGCACCATGGCAAATACTCTCATAATGTTTTTCGTTGTTTGCCCTCTCTGTGGACCTTCGTGCATCCATACACGCACCACTAAACGCTCGTTTACAGTGTAACTGTTTCAACACGAATCCACAACTGAAATGGTGCTGTAGTGAAACAAAAGAGTATAGTAATTACACCAACGCTTTTCGTCAGCTTCAAAGGAGGGATACCAAGCAAACGAATGTATGTCCTCAATGATTGCACAAAGTCACCCACCATGTTAACCGAGAGCACTAATGCGCTGCTTCCTGGACTAGGGTAGGCGCACCAGCCCCAGATCAAATCCGCCTGGTGGATTACTGACGGGCATCGGTGTGCCAGCCAGCCTGGATGTGGTTTTTAGGCGGTTTTCCGCATCCCACTAGGTGAATACCCGGGCGGTCCCCACGTCCCACCTCCATTAGAAGATTCACAGACATCTGAACACGTTCACACTATTCCATGGCTTTCACTAGACGCAGACAGCTGGGTGTACACTAATTCCATTTTGGGGGGGGGGTTATGGGGTGGGGATAGGAAGGGGATCTGGATGCCCTCTGCACTAACAATGGCAAATCCGTAGTAACAACGCCGACCCTGCGTTGACGTGGGGCAAAGGCACAAGGAAATGATGAAGAGTTACTGTAGATAGTCGAGAGGGTTTCTGTAGATGAAAACGAATTGGGTACTCTTCTCTCGATTCAACTCTGGTATATATCTTTCCGAATACAAAAAAAATTGTTGACATTATTTATCATCGATGATGTAGTTAAAATACACCTGGTCTTATCATCCACAGGAGCCTCTGGGATCAGATGTGTACATCTGCTTCTACACACATTTGGTGTGTGAGCACCACTCAACTCGCAGTGATTCTTTTGCAGATGAGGAGTGGCAGAGGGAGGACAGAAGCAACGCCATGCTCTCCGTGGACACTGAATGCGTGCAGCTGTTGGCGAACGCCCTCGACCACCCCACGTGTCCGCTGGAAGACCTGCCACCGGAAACCAAAAACCTGCGCGAGCGGTGCCGCGAGCAGCTGTGGGACGACATGGTGCAGAGGTCGCCCCACATACCCGTCACCAGCTACCTGGCCTACACGCAGAGGATAAACGTCAACCTCTGCCTGCTGGCCTGGATGACAGCCAACTCGTTCAGCGTTTGTCAGGACGTCCCGTTTAGTATGCTACAATCCGTACATGATGCTCGCTGCTATTTCGACAGCCCTGACGATCAGTCCTGCCTGCAGTCGAACGCTACAGACGCCATCTGCTCTGTTTCCAGAGCAATCCTGTTGCTGATGTGTGGCGATTTTTCTTTCCATAAGTCTTTCGATTTATGCGGTGTCAGTTTCTACACAAACGGATCGCACTTCACGACGTACAATTTAACGTGGGAAAGAGAGTTCTACAAAGGGTATGTGAGGCCAACAGAAAGGGCTCTTAAGTACAAAGACAGCTTGAACAGTGCCACCTTGAAATACAAAGATTTCAAAATCGACAGCTTAAAACCTTTAGAAATGTCATTTATAGCCATAAATATTATTTTCCGCTTTTTGACCACTGTTGTATACATGTACCTGCCCCAGTTACGTAATGTCCCCGGAAAGATATTCTTGTCCATTCAGATCACGGGTATAACGCAGATCTTGTGTTCTGAGGTCATTTATCGTATGACAGGTGTCCCCGACCTATCTACGATGGTCCACATCGACAGTGCCCTCACACTTCTAAGATGTATCTGGCTAAACTTATTCTGCTACCAAATGTACGCGTGTGTCCGTCATCTTAGGCTCCCTGACGACCTGCCACCTGCTGAAGCCAGAAGGGTATTCCGTCGTCAAGCGCTTTATGCACTGATACCCTGGAGTGTGGTATGCACAGCAACTATTGCTTTCGAAAAGACGAGCAAATATTACCTGATGCACAGTCGGATAATATTCCTTGCGGCGATTTCTCTATCGATAACTTTCAATTTGGTTTGTCTTGGGTCGGTGGGATACATGTACTTACGTGCTCGGAACTCCATGCGGCAACTCAAAATTTTTAGTAAAGATAAATTTGCCTCTAAGAAACAATATGTTTTTATGTCAGTTAAGGCTGTTATTTTGAGCGGGATAGGTATAATTATTAGAATTGGGTTCCACCAGGCACAAGGCATAGCGCAGTTTGTGTACTACGTACACATAGTTACGATGGTGCAGGGACCACTGCAGTTCGTTTTCTTCATTTGTAATGGAACGACGCTGCCTCTGCTCAGGAACAGAGTGCTGTCGTGGTGGAATCCGGATATCATCCACCCAGGACAGGAGCTCTGTTCAACAGCTGAGAGGAATCTGGAAAGGAGGAGAAATGAACGGTCTCTCTTTGCGCAATCCTCGTTGTAAGTTACATGGGTATTGTGTCCAAAGGGCTGTCTTGACTGTAGACAGGACTAAGGCCAGTGACCAGTCATAATGATTGAATCTAGCTGATAAGATAAAATTAACTCCGACTGCTAACGCAAAACCAGTGTCGTATTTTTCTCATTTGTTCTTAATTAATTATAAATGCCTATTTCTACATGTCTGTGTTTGTCTAGTTAATTTTATGAATTGACATTAAGTAACTGCTATTAAAATGTAATTTGCTAGAAGATAATAAGAATGTTCTTGCTCTATTTCTTACAACCCACCCTGTGATAACATGTTAACTTGGTCTCCGAAATTTTCACAAAAACATTTTGTTACCCATAGCATATGGTAAAAACGAAAATAATGCAAGAATTTCTTGCATATGAAAAAATATTTCAACCACTGGATAGTGAAGGGAACAGAATATACTCTTGCAATGTCTTTGGCCGGCCGCGGTGGCCGAGCGTTTCTAGGCGATCCAGTCCGGAACCTCGCCACTGCTACGGTCGCAGGTTCGAATCCTGCCTCGGGCATGGATGTGTGTGATGTCCTTAGGTTTAAGTAGTTCTAAGTCTAGGGGACTGAGGACCTGAGATGTTAAGTCCCACAGTGCTCACAGCCATTTGAACCGTTTTGCAATGTCTTTACAAGAATATTTGCCTTTTCCATTGATTCCTACAAAGCTTTAAAAAGATGTCTACGTTACCCTTCTTATTTTGCAAATAACTGCAGAACTGTGCTTCGTCTTATGTCTCACACTGGATGGTTCAATCCAAAATTCTGTCTTCGACTAGTACTAGGAATTTTTTTATGAAAATTTTACATGACTTTCACCTCTGGCAACGCAATTTATATCTGAAAATTATTCCGTTGTACCATATTAAACTCCAGCTTGATACGAAATTTTTTTGTGAATTTATTTACTTATCCTCATTGTTCCATAACAGTATTTATTTTTTAGGAAATATGAAAGTCTTAAATAAGAATTGTATGTGTGTATTACGTGTATGTTCAGTACTGTGCCAATAAAAATTAATATCAGTGTCAAACCAGAGGAGCAGGAAGATGGAGATAACTCAACTGTGTGGAAGAACATGTAATGGTGTTCGTAGCGCTGATTAGTGTTCTGATTGGTCAGAGGGGCACAAAATGTTATAGTATGAGACAGTAACAAACAAGTGTCATTGTGAGATGTTGTCTGAAGTGAACGCATAGTGTTAAAGGACAATTCCACAGGACACAGGAATAAGAGCAGTTGTTGTACAGCATGTTGACATACTGATTGAGAAATACAGTAAGGTATTAAAGAAAACGTTAAAAATTAATGTATATACTGTGTAGCACTTGTAAAGAAGAAACCATATTGCTTAAAAGTGTATTTTTACAATTAATATAGTGGAAGAGGAAAAAATGTGTCAGAAGTTAATGTGAAATAACATATGTCTGGCAAGAGTTAAATTCGAGGTACTACGTCCTTACAGTTAACTCTTGCCATAGTACCTCGAATTTAGTGTGATTTGTGATCAACAGATGATGGCCAATTTGTTCGAATAAAAACAGAGTGAGCGAACAGTGCAAATGGAACCGATCCCTGTGTGAATTTAATATACACTCCTACTGAGCGTCACTGCCATAGACGGTATTACATAGAGTCATTTTTTCAGAAACTGTCAAGTTACAGAGAATCTTAACGGTGAATTTCATGGAGGAAGGATTGCTATTTTGGAACTAGAGATTGCAGCATCCCTCGGCATCTTCGTATGACACGAGGTAGGTGTGACGTGCAGCTCAGCTTACCTGCATACCTATTTCATCACATACACACTCACTCACTCTCAAACACACACAAACACACACACACACACACACACACACACACACACACACACGTGCGCGCGCGCGCGAGCACTCTGCAGAATCGAAACAAAGTGATGAACTCCTTCCGTCGTTTCTTCGGAACCCCCGCAGTGTCGCGAAAACACAATCGCGGTTTGCCCCGCGTCAGCCGGCCGGAGTGGCCGAGCGGTTCTAGGCGCTCCGGTCTAGAACCGCGAGACCGCTACGGTTGCAGGTTCCAATCCTGCCTCGGGCATGGATGTGTGTGATGTCCTTAGGTTAGTTAGGTTTAAGTAGTTCTAAGTTCTAGGGGACTGATGACCTCAGATGTTAAGTTCCATAGTGCCCAGAGCCATTTTTTTTTTTTACCCGCCTCAAACACATCACGTGACGCTCTACTCCGCGTGTTTAGTTGCAAGCAGTTTACTGGCGGAACCGGATAAATTTCCTACACTAGTAAAACCGCTCTAAATTTGACGTCGCCATCTTCGCTTTGATCAGTGAGGCATAGTTAAACTTCACCACTTTAAGTCCAGCACCGGCAATTACCAGCACTGTTAGTACACTGAGGAGCCAAAGAAACCTGTATACCTGCCTAATATCGTGTAGGGCCCCCGCCAGCACGCAGAAGTGCCGCAACGCGACGTGGCATGAATAATGTCTGAAATAGTGCTGGAGGGAACTGACACCATGAATCATGCAGGGCTGTCCATAAATCCGTGAGAGTACGAGGGATGGAGATCTCTTGTGAACAGCACGTTACATCCCAGATCTGCTCAATAATGTTCATATCTTGGGAGTCTGATGGCCAGCGGAAGTGTTTAAACTCAGAAAAATGTTTCTGGACCCACTCTGTAGCAATTCTGGACGTGTGGGGTGTCCCATTGTCCTCCTGGATTTACCAAAGTCCGTCGAAATGCACAATGGACATGAATGGATGCAGGTGATCGGCCAGGATAGTTGCATACGTGTCAGCTGTCAGAGTCGTATCTGGATATATCAGGGGTCCCATTTCACTCTAGCCTCCACCCGCTTGAACAGTCCCCTGCTGACGTGCAGGGTCCATGGGTTCATGAGGTTGTCTCGGTACCGATTCACGTTCAACCGCTCGATACAATATGAAACTAGACTCGTCGGACCAGACAAAATGTTTCCAGTCATCAGCAGCCCAATGTCGGTGCTGACGCCCAGGCGAGGAGTAAAGCTCTGTGTCGTGCAGTCATCAAGGGTACAGGGGTGGGAGTTCGGCTCAGAGAACCCATATCGATTATGTTTCGTTGAATGATTCACACACTGAAACTTGTTTATGGCCCAGGATTGAAATCTGCAGCAATTTGCGGAACGGTTGCACTTCTATCACGTTGAACGATTCTCTTCAGTCGTTGGTCCCGTTCTTGCAGGATCTTTTTCCGGCCGCGGCGATGTCGGTGATTTGATGTTTCATCGGATTCCTGATATTCACAGTACACTCGTGAAATCTTCGTATGGGAAAGTCCCCAGTTCATCGCTACCTCGGAAATACTGTGTTTCTTTTTTTTCTTGTTTTTTCTTGGCGTTTCAGTGTATTAACGTTACTACTATCGAGTAAGGTTCCAAGATCAGACCGCAGAAGTGGGGAGATAACCATCTAAGTTGAATAAATGCACTTGAATTGGCTGCATGCAATATACAATTCAAAGCCAACAGAGAGACGGTGACTTAGAAAACATCACTCTCAGATCTGCACAGGAAAAGTTCAGTTTATACATGTGAATTCACCATAGCCAAGCCCGTCACTTTCTACCTAACCACTACTTCCATCTACCTAACATGTCCACGTCTCCCCTGAGCTCACCGACAATAACGCTCCTGTCTACAGGAAACCATCCAGGCTTCCAGAACACCTACAGCCAATAACGGAAGAATTCCTCCATCAGCAATAATTGCAATTATTGTCTGAGGGTACTGTTTAAGAGGTGTAGATGCTTTAACTGTTCCCAAAAAAGTTGTCGAATGGTACAAAAGTGTACAGATTATGCTGTGACTACAGATACCTCAACACAAGGACTATCACTGGTGCACATCCAACACTGAATGCAAAAGAAATTTTGGACAACTTGGGTCAGTGTAAATACATTTTTAAGATGGACTTAAGAGCGGTCCAGAACATTCACACAGGGAACAACAGGGCCGCGCGGGGTAGCCGCACCGTCTAGGGCTCCTTGCCACAATTCGCGCGGCTCCCCCCGTCAGAGGTTCGAGTCCTCCCCGGACATGGGTGTGTTTCTTGTCCTTAACGTAAGTTACTTAAAGTTAGATCAAGTAGTGTGTAAGCCTAGGGACCGATGACCCCAGCAGTTTGGTCCCATAGGAACTTACGACAAATTTCCAAATTTCCCAAATCACAGGGAAGTATGTCAGAGGCAATACACGCGCAGCACACGGGAACACACTTCCTAATACTTTGTCGTAAATCCGTTAATCGTGGATGATCACTCCCTCCAGAACACCGATGTAGTAATCATGTCAAACACAAACTGCGCCTCAGTGGGACCCGCGACGTAGCACATCCATCCCAAGACAATTGACAGCCGATTTCGCGAGCTCTAAACTTCTCCGCGATAACATCCAGCAGACAGCCCATTCAGCCTGTCGGAATAAGGAGCCGACTGGAAGCCACATCACTGGCCACTCCTGCTGCTGCTTGCTGACTCTCCTGTGATTCCTTCTGGCAGGACGTTCAGAACCTTACCTGCAGCGGCGGTCGTGTGGGAATTACCCTCGCAGTAAGCCCATCAAGTAGGCTACCACTGACCCATCTAAGACAATTGGCGAAAATCCCCTCCAACATGCAGCAGTAAATTGGTTCAAACGACGAGAAAGGCGAATAAGCTGGCACACATGGATAGCCACAAATGATTGTGTGCACCTAGAGTCTAGAAACATTAATATTGTGATCCACTACACTTACACAACTCTAAAAATGATTTACACCACCTCGGTTCCGAGAGTTCCGGAGCCTGTACAGAAAATTGGAATACAGATCAACATAAACATCATTTCCGCCCTTTTTACTGCTCATGAAAACCACACAGTGCATGTTGTACCACCATACAGCGAGACCTTCAGAGGTGGTTGTCCAGATTGCTATACACACCGGTAACTCTAACACCCGGAAGCACGTCCTCTTTCATTGACGCATGCCCATATTCGTCGTGGCATACTATCCACAAGTTCTTCAAGGCACTGCAGGTTCAGACTGTCCCACTCCTCAACGGTGATTCGACGTAGGTCCCTCAGAGTGGTTGGTGGGTCACGCCATCCATAAACAACCCTTTTCAATCTGTCCCAGGCATGTGAGACCTTTTCTCGGCGAATCGAATGTTCAAAGAACTTACAGGTTTGCTGCCTGGTGACGTCGTCGACCACAGCCGATATTTCGACACGAGCACACCCTGCCATTCTAAAGGCACAACTGCAAGGAGGAAGCAATGTGCAAGGGAATTTAATACCTCGGTTCACAGGGGAGAAACAAGGAAGATACCACACACAGAACAAGCCTGCCGGTGTCGCCGAGCGGTTCTAGGCGCAACAGTCTGGAACCGCACGACCGCTACGGTCGAAGGTTCGAATCCTGCCTCGGGCATGGATGTTTGTGATGTCCTTAGGTTAGTTAGGTTTAAGTAGTTCTAAGTTCTAGGGGACTGATGACCTCACATGTTCAGTGTCATAATGCTCAGAGCCATTTGAGCGCACAGAACAAGTAACCACAGTCAACACACAACCAAGGACAACAAACATCAGAAATATCGATAGTGACTATTAATCAGCAGGTGAGGTAGCACTAATTCTGTCCCTCTGGTTTTTGATGAGAGACAGAGCCAGATTCCAAGCAGCTTTTAAACAAAATCCACCATCTCTGTTAATAAGGTTGCTTGATAGTCTTATTTCAACAGCTTCCTTAACAACACTATCCCAATAGCTGGACGTGCAAGCCAGAATCTCCGTGCTGTTGTATTCCATAGGATGACCGGTCTCAAGGCAATGTTCTGCACTAGCGGAATTGCTCGGCTGTTGTAAGCGTGTGTGACGCTTATGTTCAATACACCGGTCTTCCACAGTCCTCATTGTCTGACCAATATATGACATGCCACAAGTGCATGGAATGCGATGGACACCAGCCTTACGCAAATCAAGATGATCTTCTACCGACGCCAACAGGACCTTAATCTTAGACGGTGGTCGGAAAACACATTTGACATCATATTTCCGCAAAATACGGCCAATCCTGTTGGAAATGCTTCCTGCCTAAGGCAAAAAGGCCGTAGACTTGGGTGCCACTTCGTTGCTATCGTCACTCACCCGTTGCACAGAAGGCTGATAGCGCAACGCAGGTTTGATCTGCCTCTCACCATAAGCATTCTGACGAAAGGTGACTTCCAGATGTGACAGCTCAGCTGCCAAACTTTCAGGGTCTGAGATAACGAGGGCCCTGTGAACCAAGGTTATTAAGGAAGCTGTTGAAATCAAACTATCAAGCGACCTTATAAACAGAGATGGTGGATTTTGTTTAAATGCTGCTTGGAATTCGGCTCTGTCTCTCATAAAAAATTAGTGCTACCTCACCTGTTGATTAATAGTCACTATGGATATTTCTGATGTTGGTTATCCTTGGTTGTGTGTTGACTCTGCGGTTACTTGTTCTGTGTGTGGTATCTTCCTTGTTTCTCCCCTGTGAACCGAGGTAGTAAATTTCCTTCCACATTGCTTCCTCCTTGCAGTTGTGCCTCGAGAATGGCAGGGTGTGCTCCTCTCGAAATATCGGCGGTGGTCGACGAAGTCACCAGTCAGAAAACCCGTAAGTTATTTACATGTCCCAGGCATGTTAGATAGCGTTCATTTCTGGATAACATGCTGCCGGTCTAGTCGAGCGATGACGTGATGCCGGCCGCAGTGGCCGAGCGGTTCTAGGCGCTTCAGTTTGGAACCAGGCGACCGGTAGGGTCGCAGGTTCGAATCCTGCCTCGGGCATGGAGGTGTGTGATGTCCTTAGGTTAGTTAGGTTTAAGTAGTTCTAAGTTCTAGGGGACTGATGACCTCAAACCATTTTTTTTATGACGTGATCCTGAAGGAAGTCATTCACAAGATATGTACGATGGGGTCGCGGATGTCGTCCAGGAAGACGAATGCCTCGCCAATATGCTGCCAATATGTTTGCACTATCGGTTGGAGGATGACATTCACTTGTCGTACAGACGTTACAGCGCCTTCCATGGCCACCAGCGGCGTACGTCGGCCCCACATAATGCCACCCCAAAACAGCAGGGAACCTCCACCTTGCTGCACTCTCTGGACAGTGTGTCAAAGGCGTTCAGCCTTACCGGGTTGCCTCCGAACACGTCTCCGACAATTGTCTGGTTGAAGGCATATGCGACACTCGTCAGCGAAGAAAACGGGATGCCATTCCCGAGCGGTCCATTCGGCGTCGTGTCGGGCCCTTCTGTACCGCGCTACATATTGTCTTGATTGCAAAGATGTAGCTCGACATGGATGTCGAGAGTGAAGTTGCGCATCATGCAGCCTATTGCGCACAGCTTGAGTCATAACACGACGACCTGTGGCTGCACGAAAAACATTATTCCACATGGTGGTGTTGTTGTCAGGGTTCCTCCGAGTCATAATCCGTAGGTAGCGGTCATCCACTGCGGTAGTAGCTCTTGGGTGGCCTGAACGAGGCATGTCATCGACAGTTTCTGTCTCCCTGTGTCTCCTAACAACATCGCTTTGTTTCACTCCGAGACGCCTCGACACTTCCCACGTTGAGGGTCCTTCCTGGCACAAAGTAACAATGCGGACGCGTTGGCCCCGCGGTGTTGACTGTCTAGGCGCGGTTGAACTCAGACAACGCGAGCCTTCCTGGTGGAATGACTGTAAGTGATCCGCTGTCTGACCCCCTCCGTCTAATACGCGCTGCTCATGCACGGTTGTTTACATCTTTGGGTGGATTTAGTGATATCTCTGAACAATTAAAGGGAGTGTGTCTGTGATACAATATCCACAGTCAACGTCTCACTTCAGGATTTCTGGGAACCGGAGTGAAGCAATACTTGTCTTATGTGTGTATTAAAGACTTTGCTATTATACGGAACGAAACGAAACTATTTTAGGAGCGCTCTGGCAGAGAAACAACTTAACTGCTGTTATACTCTGTGGGAAAAAATTAGTGCACCCATTTAGAGGTTTCCAGTTCACTCACGGTTTATTGTTGCCACTGTGCAAATGGAGTACATGAAATTGTTACGTTTACAGATCAGTAGCACCAGCGGTTCTGATGTAGCACGTATCGGCCCCTGCTGAAACACACATATTAGTATATGGTGCAGCTTCCACAGGTGGTAATGCAGGCACTGGCTCTGGTATCCAGTCGATCGCAGACATGTAGAATACTGCGATACATTATGCCATCCCTGCTCGACCGGTTCACACAGTTGTGTAAGAGTTGTTGGTTGTCGAGTCGCACAAGTCACTTCTCGTCCCATCGTATCCCACATTTGCTCGGTTGCAGACAAGTCCAGGGACATTGCTCGCCAGGGAGTTTGCTGCACATCTTGGAGAGCACGTTGAGTTCCAGAGGCAGCGTGTTGGGAGGATTGTCCTGTTGTAACAACACATTACCTTCCTGTTACAAGAGCGGCATTGAACAGGTCTAACAATATTCTGCACATATCAACTGCATGTTAAAGTCCCGTCCAGAAGTAGCAAAAATGAAAGGGAGCTGTAGTGGGTGGGACCAGTGTGTCTCGTCTACGAGACAGCGCTTACCAGGTCTGCGTCGTACGAGCAAACTACCACCACTTGCTTTCGTCGCTCAAGACCTCGGCACGCCAATCCATCTTCCAAGTCATCCTCTGATGACACCAGTTGAGTGGCGCACGTCAATGCTGTGGCGTGAGGGGCACTCAGGCTACAGCTTCGCCTGCCCACAGCGTCACGCCTAATAACAGGTTCGCAAAAGCTCGCGTGGACGCGTCTGGGCTCAGAGTCCCTCTCACCTGTGCTGTGCTGGCTGTACAACCTACCACTGCTGCCCTGATAATAGAAAGACATGGGCCGGTGTCTCTGCTACTTGGACGTCCAGAACCTCGTCTATGATGTTCAGAGAGTTCGTATGACCACTGATACCAGCTTCATTGCACAACCGACGCAGCAGTGCCATCTTGTGTGGCAGTTGCCCGAAAGGACCATCCCACCACAATTTTACCCCTTTCAGTCTCGCTCAGTGGGCTTCAGGAAGAGCGTGGGAATCTCCGTGGCATGGTTGCCTCCTTGCTTCAGACCTGAGCCTTCATGGCATATATCGTCATCGTATCGAAATCGACGTTTCATTTCCAGATGTAAAAATTTTCGTTTTGACAATGTTTCTATTGGGTCTTTAGCATACATTTCACTCAGAGAAACTTGCTGCCAACTGCACTGTGGGCATCATATGCCACTCTTGTTATGTGCAAGACTGTGTTGTTCATTGTCAGGACACTACAGATTAGGACAGTGAGAGTTAGTGACGGGAAGTGAGGGTAACCAGCTCTTGGCTGCTGAAGTAAGGATGTAACTCAGGGCTGAGGGCACGGGTTCATGAGCACGGCATGGGAAGTCTAGATTATCCTGTTCCCAACACGCAACAACAACGTGCAACACACCAAAATGAGACAACAAACTTCACCTGTGATCGACGCGCCTGCCGCCGCTCGTCGACTGCACGCCACCAAATAATGTAAGTCGCTAGCGACGCTACGGCGGTGTGGACGCCCACACTATTGTAACGTGCCGACCACCAGGCAGCACTTGGAGGCAGGAGCAGCCGGAGAGCATAAAGAGCCCCTCTCGGCCCTGCAGACCCAGATAAATCAATTAATTTTAACCAACGCGTCGCTTAAGCAACAGACAGATGATCTGCAAATGGCTTCTCCGCAATCTAATGTTGCTAAGCAAGTGCTAGTGGAGGAACAGCCGAAGCAGGTGACTCCACCACTCACTAGTGCAGAATCACCTGTGGCTGTGGTGCAGAGCTTTCCAGCAGTAGCGTTTATTCCGGCGTTCGCTGGAAAGTCGCACGAGAATATTCGAACGCTTGTCCAGAATGTCCAGGACATCGGAAAGCTTTGCGGCTGGCCAGATCAATTGCTCTTAAACGTGATGAAAATGAAGCTCACCGGCGAAGCGCGGAACTACGTGCAGTCGGTCGAGAGCTCGAAAAATGCCCCTACCGTCCAGTCCCTTGCAGCAGGGTCGATTGAAAGGTATACAGAGAAACGTGGTACCAGTTACTATCGCGACTTGCTTTCCACCCTTAAGCAAAAAACAGGTGAGGATTTAGAAGCATTCGCGGACAGGATTAGAAGCGTCGCATGCCACACGTACGCACTAAGTGCCAGTTCTGCTCGTAACGAGGTTCTGTTGGAAGAATCAGAATGTCGTGCGATAGACGTGTTTATTCGTGGCATAAACACTCAATTTTTTGTTGTTGTCATCAGTCTACTGACTGGTTTGATGCGGCCCGCCACGAATTCCTTTCCTGTGCTAACCTCTTCATCTCAGAGTAGCACTTGCAACCTGCGTCCTCAATTATTTGCTTGACGTATTCCAGTCTCTGTCTTCCTCTACGGGTTTTGCCCTCTACAGGTCCCTCTGGTACCATGGAAGTCATTCCCTCATGTCTTAGCAGATGTCCTATCATCCTGTCCCTTCTCCTTATTAGTGTTTTCCACATATTCCTTTCCTCTCCAATTCTGCGTAGAACCTCCTCATTCCTTACCTTATCAGTCCACCTAATTTTCAACATTCGTCTATAGCACCGCATCTCAAATGCTTCGATTCTCTTCTGTTCCGGTTTTCCCACAGTCCATGTTTCACTACCATACAATGCTGTACTCCAGATGTACATCCTCAGAAATTTCTTCCTCAAATTAAGGCCGGTATTTGATATTAGTAGACTTCTCTTGGCCAGAAATGCCTTTTTTGCCATAGCGAGTCTGCTTTTGATGTCCTCCTTGCTCCGTCCGTCATTGGTTATTTTACTGCCTAGGTAGCAGAATTCCTTAATTTCATTGACTTCGTGACCATCAATCCTGATGTTAAGTTTCTCGCTGTTCTCATTTCTACTACTTCTCATTACCTTCGTGTTTCTCCGATTTACTCTCAAACCATACTGTCTACTCATTAGACTGTTCATTCCGTTCAGCAGATCATTTAATTCTTCTTCACTTTCACTCAGGATAGCAATGTCATTAGCGAATCGTATCATTGATATCCTTTCACCTTGTATTTTAATTCCACTCCTGAACCTTTCTTTTATTTCCATCATTGCTTCCTCGATGTATAGATTGAAGAGTAGGGGCGAAAGGCTACAGCCTTGTCTTACACCCTTCTTAATACGAGCACTTCGTTCTTGATCGTCCACTCTTATTATTCCTTCTTGGTTGTTGTACATATTGTATATGACCCGTCTCTCCCTATAGCTTACCCCTACTTTTTTCAGAATCTCGAACAGCTTGCACCATTTTATATTGTCGAACGCTTTTTCCAGGTCGACAAATCCTATGAAAGTGTCTTGATTTTTCTTTAGCCGTAACGTCAGAATTGCCTCTCTCGTCCCTTTACTTTTCCTAAAGCCAAACTGATCGTCACCTAGCTCATTCTCAATTTTCTTTTCCATTCTTCTGTATATTATTCTTGTAAGCAGCTTCGATGCATGAGCTGTTAAGCTGATGGTGCGATAATTCTCGCACTTGCCAGCTCTTGCCGTCTTCGGAATTGTGTGGATGATGCTTTTCCGAAAGTCAGTTGGTATATCGCCAGACTCATATATTCTACACACCAACGTGAATAGTCGTTTTGTTGTCACTTCCCCCAATCATTTTAGAAATTCTGATGGAATGTTATCTATCCCTTCTGCCTTATTTGACCGTAAGTCCTCCAAAGCTCTTTTAAATTCCGATTATAATTCTGGATCCCCTATCTCTTCTAAATCGACTACTGTTTCTTCTTCTATCACACCAGACAAATCATCACCCTCATAGAGGCTTTCAATGTATTCTTTCCACCTATCTGCTCTCTCCTCTGCATTTAACAGTGGAATTCCCGTTGCACTCTTAATGTTACCACCGTTGCTTTTAATGTCACCAAAGGTTGTTTTGACTTTCCTGTATGCTGAGTCTGTCCTTCCGACAATATTTTTCGATGTCTTCACATTTTTCCTGCAGCCATTTCGTCTTAGCTTCCCTGCACTTCCTATTTATTTCATTCCTCAGCGACTTGTAGTTCTGTATTCCTGATTTTCCCGGAACATGTTTGTACTTCCTCCTTTCATAAATCAACTGAAGTATTTCTTCTGTTACCCATGGTTTTTTCGCAGCTACCTTCTTTGTACCTATGTTTTCCTTCCCAACTTCTGTGATGGCCCTTTTTAGAGATGTCCATTCCTCTTCAACTGTACTGCCTACTGCGCTATTCCTTATTGCTGTATCTATAGCGTTAGAGAACTTCAAACGTATCTCGTCATTCCTTAGTACTTCCGTATCCCACTTCTTTGCGTATTGATTCTTCCTGACTATTGTCTTGAACTTCAGCCTACTCTTCATCACTACTATATTGTGATCTGAGTCTATATCTGCTCCTCGGTACGCCTTACAATCCAGTATCTGATTTCGGAATCTCTGTCTGACCATGATGTAATCTAATTGAAATCTTCCCGTATCTCCCGGCCTTTTCCAAGTATACCTCCTCCTCTTGTGATTCTTGAACAGGGTATTCGCTATTACTAGCTGAAACTTGTTACAGAACTCAATTAGTCTTTCTCCTCTTTCATTCCTTGTCCCAAGCCCATATTCTCCTGTAACCTTTTCTTCTATTCCTTCCCCTACAACTGCATTCCAGTCGCCCATGACTATTAGATTTTCGTCCCCCTTTACATACTGCATTACCCTTTCAATATCCTCATACACTTTCTCTATCTGTTCATCTTCAGCTTGCGACGTCGGCATGTATACCTGAACTATCGTTGTCGGTGTTGGTCTGCTGTCGATTCTGATTAGAACAACCCTGTCACTGAACTGTTCACAGTAACACACCCTCTGCCCTACCTTCCTATTGATAACGAATCCTACACCTGTTATACCATTTTCTGCTGCAGTTGATATTACCCGATACTCATCTGACCAGAAATCCTTCCTTCCACTTCACTTCACTGACCCCTACTATATCTAGATTGAGCCTTTGCATTTCCCTTTTCAGATTTTCTAGTTTCCCTACCACGTTCAAGCTTCTGACATTCTACGCCCCGACTCGTAGAACGTTATCCTTTCGTTGATTATTCAATCTTTTTCTCATGGTAACCTCCACCTTGGCAGTCCCCTCCCGGAGATCCGAATGGGGGACTATTCCGGAATCTTTTGCCAATCATCATGACACTTCTTCAAATACAGGCCACATGTCCTGTGGATACACGTTATGTGTCTTTAATGCAGTGGTTTCCATTGCCTTCTGCATCCTCATGTCGTTGATCATTGCTGATTCTTCCGCCTTTAGGGGCAATCTCCCACCTCTAGGACAAGAGAGTGCCCTGAACCTCTATCCGCTCCTCCGCCCTCTTTGACAAGGCCGTTGGCATCATGAGGCTGACTTCTCATGCCGGAAGTCTTCGGCCGCCAATGCTGATTATTTATCAAAATTTAGGCAGTGGTGGGGATCGAATCTGGGACCGAAGACTTTTTGATTATGAATCAAATACGCCACCCCTAGACCACGAGTAGCGGGCGAAATCGAGGTAGGTTCCCCCCACACCTTACACGAAGCCGTGCGATTAGCACTCTTCAGAGACGAGGCGAGCCGATTTGTGGCCGTCTCCGCGCGGCAAAGCGAGCCCCGACGTGTCTTTTCGAACCACACTAAGTGTGGGCGCTGTAGTAGACAAGCACATGTGGCAGAGCAATGTCGCGTGCCATATTGTCATCGGTGCAGGAACATGGGTACCCAAAGCGTGGATTGTCCGAATAGTAGGCCACAACCGCCTGCAAATTCCAGGCGAAACGCAAACCAACCACAGAATTCGGGAAACGGCCGCGGGGCAGGAAGTGCCACCCCTCCAGGGCCCCATTAAAAGTAGTCACCCCACCAGCTTATGAGGGAATCACGCAGGTGGCGAGCGTGGTTGTCGACGGTGTTGGAGGCCGCAAACCAACACGCGTGCTAATTGACACAGGCGCAGAAATCAGCTTGCCATTTTTATCGAATAGAGGAAAAAGAACATTGCAACCGCCGCGGTACCATATCAGTGGTAATGGTCCCGGCATAGGTAAACCTGATGGCAGCTGTTGCGTTGAGTTCATATTGGACTCAACAGAATATGCTTTTACGATGGAGGTTGTACGGAACAAGCGCACGGATTACGACATCATCGTGGCAAGTGACTTTCTGTGTCATTTCCAGCGGGTTATTGACTGTAGGTTCATTAACGTCCAATTAGGCGACAACGTGCTTCGTTTTGGACGTGGCTGCACATTGCGGGCGAGCAAAACTGGGAAAAAAAGGATCCGTTTCCCAAGTTTCGGAGTCTTCCGTAACCATGCTAAAAGCCGATAATCCCGTGGAGATACCAGAAGGCATAGGAAAGATCCTTTGGGTGCCTGTCGGGATACGTGAATCTGAGGAGGTTCATTTCTTGGTAGATCCACTCTGCCAGAATGAAACTCTTGACCAGATGCAGGTCCACGTAAAACGTAGCCTGTGCAAAGCGCAGCAAGTACAGAAAGAAAACTGTGTACCCGTGTGTTTAGACAATTTTAGTCACAAGCAAGCTTTAATACCTCGTGGTACAGTATTAGCCAGCTTACAGGTTATCACAGAAGATGAGTTGCCAATGAGAACCCCTTCTCTGAAAAAGAAAAAGACTGCTGCCGCCTCTCAACACCTTTTGACAATCACGTCACATCTGACAGATAAGTTTAAAGCTAAGCTTAGTCACCTACCATTGCATGAACAAAAGCTAGTAAATGAAGTATTGAATGAGTATTCATGGTTTTTTGAAGACAGGAAATATTTACCAGCAACAGATGTAATCCAACATGAGATTCCAACCGGAAATGCTAGGCCAATAGCTCAAAAAGGCCACCGAATTCCCTACCATCTTCAGTCAGTGGTAGAGGAAACTATACAACAGCAACTAGAAGCAGGAATAATACAACCCTCTTCTAGTGCGTTGTCTAGCCCAATTGTAGTCGTTCCAAAGAAATCTATAGACGGAGAAAAATCCTATCACCTCTGTCTAGACATGCGAGCAGTAAACAAGGTTACTACCCCAGATTATTATCCATTACCCCAGATCCAAGACACACTCGATCGTCTGGACAATTGCCGGTACTTTACAACATTAGACATGCGCAGTGGGTATCATCAAATTCCAATTGCTTCTCAAGATCGAGCTAAGACAGCTTTTGTAGTTCCCGGTGGCTTATATGAATTCTTAAGGATGCCTTTCGGGCTTCGCAACGTGCCAGCAACCTTTCAGCGATTTGCTGATCTGCTATTACGTGGGTTGAAACCTACTATGTGCCTTGTGTATCTTGATGATATAATTATATTTTCAAAATCCATTGCTGAACATGCTGAACATCTACGCAGTGTACTGTTGCGATTGCAAAATGCTAATTTAAGCTTAAAATTAGAAAAATGTTCTTTTGCTCAATCACAAGTGCAGTATTTAGGTCATGTCATCAGTTCCAGCGGAGTCAAGCCAGATCCACGATTAACTGAAGCAGTAGACACTTTTCCTATTCCAACAAATTTAAAGGAATTACAATCCTTCCTTGGCCTTGCAAATTATTACCGCCGTTTTGTTAAAGATTATGCTACTATTACCAAACCTCTTACTAAATTGTTGAAAAAGGATACTCCTTTTGTTTGGACGGATGAATGTTCGACCGCCTTTCAAACAGTGAAAACTATTTTAACTAGTTCACCTCTACTTGTTTACCCAGACTTCGCTGAACCTTTTATTTTATCTTGTGACGCATCTGATTTTGCTGTAGGATGTGTCCTAAGCCAGGTGCAAGATGGTGAGGAAAAACCCGTTGGGTATGCCTCTCGTCAACTGAATAAAGCAGAAACTAATTACAGCACTACAGAAAAGGAATTGCTTGCCCTTCTTTTTGGAATTAATTATTTTAGATGTTACCTTTACGGTCGCAAGTTTACAGTTCTTACCGATCACTCTGCTCTGCAGTGGTTATTGAATCTTAAGGACCCTAGCAGCAAACTTATGCGCTGGGGCATGAAACTGTCAGAATATGATTTTGAAGTTCGGCACAAACCTGGTCGGTTGCATCATAATGCTGATGCGTTAAGTAGAAAAGTGCGTGTCATTCAGTCAGATGAGGTATCAACTGAAGAGTTAAAAGAAGCACAGCAGGTGGACGTTCAGTGTCAAAGATACGCCACCTTGCCATAATCTGAAGTAATAGACGACCTTTTGTATCGAAAAACTCCCGATGGAAATCATTTGGTAATACCGGAATGCTTGCAGCAGCGTATAATACGGCAATGCCACGATACAATCCAAGCATGTCACAGCGGAAAACGCGCTACGAACGCTCGAATTGCGACACGTTATTGGTGGCAATACACACAACGTGACGTGGACAGGTGTGTAAGATCTTGCCTGCCATGTGCACAACGAGCACGAAATAGGCATCCGCGAGTGCCGCTGCAAACACTTCCTCAGGCATCTTCACCCTTCGAAATACTTGCTTTAGATTTCCAAGGTCCTTTTCCACAGTCGCAACAAGGTAACAAATACATTTTGTCTGTTATTGATCACTTTTCACGTTATCTAATTTTAGTTCCCCTCGCCGACATGACATCTGAAACTGTGGCGAGAGAGTTTGTAAATCGTGTGATACTACCTTTTGGAAGTCCTGATGCCATTTTAACGGATCAAGGAACCAATTTCATGTCTGCTCTATTTGTACAAGTTTGTAAATTGCTAAGAATCAAAAAATGGCGTGCAACTCCCTGCCATCCTAAAGCCAACGGTCGCGTTGAACGCGTACACCGTACAATTTGTAAAATGTTATCCCATTATGTTGCAAAAACGCACGCTGATTGGGACAGATATGTACAGTACATTTCTTCTGCATACGACACCCGAATACACGAATCCACGGGGTATACCCCTTACGAAGCTGTGTTTGGACGGCCGATGAAGTCGCCGTTCGAAATAGACAAACTACCTCAGGATGTAGAAATAAAGGAAGTAAAAGGTTTAGCCCGCCGGCTAAAGGCGATCTGGTATCAGGTAAAGAGGAATAATATCAAAGCTACTAATAAACAGTTGCACAGGCAGAACAAAAATGCTGTTTTACCGACTTATCAGACTGGTGATTTAGTGTTACTACGAAACCCAGCAATCAAAAAGGGACGGACTAAAAAGTTCTCTCCCCGCTTTGAAGGCCCGTATCGGATTGTACGGTGGACCTCACCAGTCAATGCAGAACTGCAATTAACCGATCGTACGGTGATAGTGCACTTTGACCGCCTGCAACCTTACCACGGTAGGGCTGTGTCACCACAGCAGGTCGCAGCCCCCCATCCGCCTGTGTCACCTCCACCTCAAGTGGAACAAAGACGATAGAAAAAGCGGAGGAGGTTACCTCCACAGGTTTGTCCAAGATACGCCTTGCGGAATCGACACCCTTATGCTTTGAGGTCACGTGATTAATCACGCCTAATTAGTGTTTCATGTTATGTTTTATTGCAGCTTAGTTTAAGTCATTTTCTCCAGGGACTTGGAAGCAAGACGTGCCTCACCACCACGGAGTTCCCTGCCATTCTCAATTGTCAATTTCCAGTCTTGTCATGTATTTTGCTCATTTTCATATGTATGATTATGTTTTATGATTTGCAAGCAATGCTACGCATTAGACGTCACGTAAGTGGCTTGCTTCAAATGCAACCATTACACTTGGTGTTGGCAGTACCGCGGCTACTAACTCCGAATAATATTCTTCAATGTCATCTATTGCCATCTATTTGGCAAACCAGTACAAATGGTTCAAATGGCTCTGAGCACTATGGGACTTAACATCTTAGGTCATCAGTCCCCTAGAACTTAGAACTGCTCAAACCTAACTAACCTAAGGACATCACACACATCCATGCCCGAGGCAGGATTCGAACCTGCGACCGTAACGGTTGCGCGGTTCCAAACTGAAGCGCCTAGAACCACTCGGGCACTCCGGCCGGCAAACAAGTACATGTGAAGTGTTTTTACTCCGAGTTTTTCTTAATACTTGTTACGTTGACGTCTAGTGTATTGTACGATATGTATTGCTGCAGCTAACAGTAAGTAATCGGAACAGAAAAAGCCAGGACTTGAAATGCATACGCCTCGTACGCTTTGTTTACGGGACCAGCTGTTGGCGGGCAAGACATCAGCTGTTGCCTCCCCTCTTCTCTTCAGCACTGTCTGCTCCTTGCGCCACATTTCCCCCTCTCCTCGCCAAGAAGTGGCCGGCGGCCATCACTGTTTCTCAGCCAGTAACAGCGCTCCGCGCGATGACGTATCTTATCACCACGTGCGCTGCCGCCTCCAGCGTCTCAACAAGCGGCGCGTCCGAGTAGTTACAAAAACAGACCGCAATTGCTGCCCTACCCTCCGCGTGTGACAGACTACAGTGCACTTAACACCATTTTATATAACTATCAGCTTTTTTAAAACTCTTATTCTAGATGATTAGCAATTTCTAATTCATCGTTGTTTCTCGTACACGCTAAGCGCGTGATATTTGCCGCTACAGTAGCGGCCGGTCTCTCGTGGCTACTCGCTGACGTGCCGGTGCCTACTCCGCAGCCCGCATCTCGTGGTCGTGCGGTAGCGTTCTCGCTTCCCACGCCCGGGTTCCCGGGTTCGATTCCCGGCGGGGTCAGGGATTTTCTCTGCCTCGTGATGGCTGGGTGTTGTGTGCTGTCCTTAGGTTAGTTAGGTTTAAGTAGTTCTAAGTTCTAGGGGACTTATGACCACAGCAGTTGAGTCCCATAGTGCTCAGAGCCATTTGAACCTACTCCGCACCTACGCGTGCGCTGCACGCTCGCTAACAGCTCCGAGCTGATTTCTTTCATGCAGCCGGAAGACACGGCAAACAAAATTCATTCAAACATCCCAATAAATCTTAACATAAATATTAAGTAGATGTGATTCGTTGTTTAATTTCTTTTCCTTGTTTTGTTTCACATTAGCTGGATAAATCACACGAAGTTCTTAACGATTTACATTATTCTGCATATCTTAGTCTGCCAATCCTATAAGTGAAGTTTCACTACTGCTTTGATTCATTGTATAAGCTACAAACTACAGCCCTAACCCTCTTACACGTCGAACTATGAGGACATTTAACGTTATCTTCCTTGGACAAGGCCAGATATGGGCAAACCAATGCAATGCCACTGGTTTTTCACGCTACTGACGAGGCACAAACGACGAATCGTCCAGGCTGCTGTATATCGGTGGGCGATTGTTCCTCGGTTGCTACGCAGTTATTTTTTGCCCTCCCCTTTTATTTTACTCTACCGCCGTGGTCATTGTTCTATCCTGTTTTCCTTCTTCTGTCGATGAGGAGGCCCCTACAACATGGTAGGTACCCTCTTCCGACAGTACCGGTCTTTTAATCTTACCACCCATTTACAGCGAGATATCGCAGTCTTGCCTCCAAAATATCGGCCGATGATCCATTGTGAGATACGTCCTTTTCCTCTAACTAGCCGGTGATGTAAGCGCTACGGGAACTGTGCCTAGTTGTCCTTTCAGTTCAATTTGTTATCGTCAGTTTTAAAACTAACACATACGCAGCCTAGCAGCCAACCCAGATGGCCAGTGCTACATGTTAACGTTGACCATCCTAAGACAACTCGTGTGCCCATCCGCTGCCCTCAAGGTCGCAGCAGTGTTGCGACACTCCTTTCTGCCGCATACCAGAGCACGTGCGTTGCGCCTGTCGCCCCAACAACCTACATCACGCGTTAACTCTTGTACTACCATTCATAATATCGTTCCGACTACTTACAGCGTTATTATTATACATCATTGTGTGTTTATTTTCCTGTCAATATATGTCACTGTGTTTAATTATGTCATTATGCTAGCGCTAGTGATTTATAGTTCATGATTTTCATTTTATGTATTGTTATGTACTGCACGCACAAAAAGTGACACTATTTATGCATGCATGCTATTGTAGCTACAGAGCTATTTTTATTGCTTGAACAGTCGACATTTTCCTAGTACAGCAGGTCGCTAATAACGCCGCTGATACTTTTGTTCCATGTTCACAGGAGACCCACGTGCCTGCACTAATTCTTTATTAAGTCAGACGGACGCCCTTCGGCCCGCTGAACCACGGTATCGCAGATAGCTCCAATGCACTGGCTACCCATCAATTATTAGACAGGTTGCCTTAGCACTGTCCGCAGGTTGCTCCATTGCCGTGCAAATTATGTAATGATCAATTCATGTCGGCAGATTGCACTAATGCACTGCTGAACTTATTAGTCGAGTCACTCGCGGGTAGCTCATTCGCACCGCGAACTTGTACTTACACGTCACCGAATCCTAGGCTCCTCGGTTGACCACAAAACAATTCATATATCAATTACCGTGAGACAATTTTCTCTCACTCTACCCCTTTGGCACTCAGCCACAAATGAACTGAGCCCCAGACGCTCTTTCATTACATCTTATACAATGCCACTGTTGTTATACACACACTCTGTCGGATTCTACTGACGTAGTCCCTTATGCACTTCGTCAACTGACTAAAAAACAACATCCCCTGACGGATTTCGTATCGGATTCGGAAGTTTATGTTCGGGAAATATTCCCTTTATTTTATTTCTTCTCAATTATTATTACATCAATGTCACATTTTGTTGTTATCAATTTACAGTTATGATTCATGTTTAGTACATTTTATGGTTATGGTCATTTTTGTGTCATATTCGGTATTCCCTTTTAATTTTCATTGTTTTCTCGACAGGAAGTATCTCTGATAGCACCTATTGGCCTTCAGTCATCAGCTACCATTAATCACACATTTACACAACACTTCATATGTACAATAACACGCTTACAACACACTCACACTGTTCATATTCACACTACCTTGGTGTAACTTTTTGATGTTACCAGACCTCTATTGTCATGTAGAATGCTGAAGATTAGATGGGTAGATCACATAACTAATGAGGAAGTATTGAACAGGATTGGGGAGAAGTTTGTGGCACAACTTGACTAGAAGAAAGGATCGGTTGGTAGGACATGTTCTGAGGCATCAAGGGATCACCAGTTTAGTATTGGAGGGCAGCGTGGAGGGTAAAAATCGTAGAGGGAGACCAAGAGATGAATACACTAAACAGATTCAGAAGGATGTAGGTTGCAGTAGGTACTGCGAGATGAAGAAGCTTGCACAGCATAGAGTAGCATGGACAGCTGCATCAAACCAGTCTGAGGACTGAAAACCATAACAACAACAACCATTGTCATATACTAAGTACGTGAACAAGGCTTTTATCGATTATGCCCTCTGCTCTTCGGAAGGGGAAGGGGAAGTACGTACGTATGTACGTTCAGTAGCAGTTTCTTTTAAACAACTTTAACATGAACCCCTATGCGACAGTTAACCCCTCTGATAAAGACATCAATTGACGGTACTCCGCTTCCTCTAAGATCACTTCATTCTGCGTAGTATCCATGCCAAGGTGATGCGTCTTGCTCGATATTTTGCGAGAGAGATACACTGCATTCAGTAGCAGTTTCTTTTAATCAACAACGTTCAATATTCATTATCAATTTACCTGTTGAACACTTAAGTTGTTCTGTTAAAGTGGAATCAAACGTCTTTGTGACATCAGCTATTCGTTTATTATTGCTTTGCAATAAACTGTTACTTTTAAGTTGCACTTACAATGTCTTAGTCTCGGACGCAGAGCCACTAGCGCTCTCCGACGCTGTTATCTGAGCTCAGCACTCTGCCGGCTCAGCGCTGATAAAGCTGCGCTGCGCCGCCTCCACTGCTTCACGCCCAGCCTCTGTATTCACGACCAACAGACTCGCTCTCGCTAACATTCATTTCCGACTTCAGTACAGTAAATCTCGCTATTGACCACTTCTGTAAGTAAGGATCCTATGATTATTGAGTTAGCTTGAGGTGTCCTACCCTCATTCGGGTTTTCTACAGCTGAAAAACCACTGAATATTATTTCTGAAATTTATGAATTACTTCACCTGTCCAGACTTAGCGTGGTGGGTGCCCCTGCGTAGTGGCCATTGCATGGGAGGTGCCTAGCCCGTGCAGGTTTACACCGCGATCACAGGATCCCTTCTCATTTTAGTTCATTTAAAAAAAAAGCCTTCTTCGTACAAAATCTCAAATTAATTAACGACACTTGGCCTTCGTGCCATAGCAGGTTGGAAAATTTTTTACAGCGAGTTACGCTTAGTCTGCACTGCGTAGTACTGCCTTCACGCTCAGCATCTTTTTTGCTGACGCGTGATTGATCAGCGGATACTCAGTGTTGAATTACACCATTGTCCTGCCGCCTTGCTACTCCACGGCTGCCAAACTGTTGGTTGCCTGCCGTGATTCTACTTCGTGGCCTTCTTCATCAGTAAGCGTGACTAAACTGGTCCATCGTCGCTACTTGCCAGGTAACTATTGCTACAACGTTGTATCCCCTCTGTCATCTCTGAATTACTCATCAAGTAAGCCAAGAAATTTTTACTTGTAGGGTTACTACTAGTGGTTCATGGTGTGGGTTCCTATAGTCATGTCCTAGTTCATGAACCACGGGCAACGTATGAGTGGCCAAGTAAGTGGTCCCGACAGTCGGGATACCAGTTACTTTGGAAGAGGGCTGGGCATCTCAGACATATTCTGAGTCGTGGTCACCTTTGTGCTCATACAGCAAAGACTACCAAATCCACCGGTTACTCCCTCAGCCGTTAGGGATAAAACCCAATGGGACTCAGGGCAAGTAAGGCTAGCAACCTGCTTCCCTGGTATTTTAAATATGATGCTGGCAACAATCAGAGCAAAATGCCTCGGACCTTTGGAGGTGACGGAGTCCCACCTCTAACTGACAAACCAGGCACACCTAAGATACGACTTGGCAAACAAATGGTAATGAGATGGGCAGCTATTAATATCAATGGGGGCTACTCTGGGAAGAAGTTAGAGCTGGCAGAGGCTGCAAGTAAGATGGGGCTGGACGTTTTAGTTGTTAGTGACATTCGGGTAAGAGGTGAGAAAGAAGAGGAAGTGGGAGAACACAAGGTCTACCTGTCAGGAGTCAAAGCAGGAATAGCACAACGGGGTGTAGGGCTTTACATCAGGAAAGAAATGGAACCCAGGGAAGTTGCAATAAGGTATGTAAACGAACGACTGATGTGGATAGATTTGACATTGTCTAGCAAGAAAATTAGGACTGTGTCAGTATATTCGCATTGTGAAGGGACAGATCAAGATAAGATGGATAGTTTTCATAAGGCACTCAGTGATGTAGTTGTTAGGGTAAAGGACATGGACAGTGTTCTGCTCATGGGTGATTTTAACGCCAGGATTGGAAATCGAACAGAAGGGTATGAAAAGGTTATGGGTAAATTTGGAGAGGATATGGAGGCCAACAGGAACGGGAAACAACTCTTGGATTTCTCAGGAAGGCTGTGAGGGACACACGTGTATTCAGGGGATTCTTTGATGACACTGATCATTATTTAATCTGCAGTGAAATTGGGATTGTGAGGCCGAAAGTGCAGGAGGTCGGGTCCATATGTAGGAGGATAAGAGTGGAGAAACTTCAGGATAAGGAAATCAGGCACAAGTACATAACAGCGATCTCAGAAAGGTACCAGTTAGTTGAATGTAGTCAATTACAGTCATTGGAAAAGGAATGGACAAGGTACAGGGACATATTAGAAGTGGCTAAAGAATGTCTTGGAACAGTAGTGTGTAAAAGTAGGATGAAGCAAACAGCTTGGTGGAATGATACAGTGAAAGGTCTCTGTTGGATTCCTTTCATGTTTGATTTCTTAAATCTGTTGTCATTTACGGTATAAATTCCTCTTCTAAATTTACTGTGGCGTTTCTGACTATCTGGGAGGAGACTGAGTAGTGGAACGTGTTACTTTCACACATAAACAAGAACGAGCTGTCACACTACTACACTATAAACACAGTTTATATGTAATTCATGTCACACAGTCTCATACGGAACCTACATCCGCTTTCTTTTATATACTGTATATGATAAGATACTGTCATCCCCCTTCCCTTCTGTGTGAGAGGATGAATGAGCAAATGTATTTCTAGTTGCATGCTTGAGAGTAGCAGACAAGCCTGTCTGCTAGAGAACAGTAGGACCAACGTCGGAACAGGTAGCTACGCTTTCTAAAAGCAGAGAGGTTTCTATCCTTAGTATGGTCCTGTCCGTCCCTTGTCATGTTGGTATAGGAAGCTGCCCCTCTGGCCACTTCCGTTCGTATTTGTGAGCCACCCTCAGGAAGGGACCACGGCAGTCTGTCCGTGGCGAGCGCCTGAAGTGGTAAGATCTCCGGCTAAGTGCGTGTCTGCTGTCCGTAGGACAATGGATTTCTTAAGTTCAGCCTAACTGAAAATTTAATCACCTTTATTTCAAGTTTAGCTCTAAAAATATCTAATGTTATCTTAAATTGCAACACAGTGTGATTCGAGTGTACAGTTCAGAATATCTTTCAGTAGTTGCTTTGTCAGTACTTTGTGAGTAAAGTGGAACCACGTGTTGATCAGTAACTCTAACTAAGATCATCAATCTTAAATGCGAATGTTCGTGAGATTATAACGTCTCGTTTTAACAATATTTTTCAATATAGCAACTTTTCTTTATGTTCAACCCACGTGGGGTGTACTTTGTGAGACCAGTACCACGTGCTTATACACTTGTTTGACCCATCAGGTTAATAGTAAGACGATAGTAACCAGTTCGAGGTTTTTTGCTTTTCGATCTAATTTATTTTAATTATCAAAATTATTGGGGAGTTACACTCTTTGTGTAAACCAAGTTGAACACGTGATGCATGTGGTGTAATAATCAAAGTAGCCCTCAGCTATTCTTTTCGGGAAGATTTTACAGACAGTTAGTATGAATTTAGTATACCAGTGTGTGGTAATTACATGACGGACAGGATTGTGCTACGAACGTAATTTCTTTGGGTGAAAATTGAATCGGTTGGTTGTGGTTGATTTCCTCTTGCATATGTTTCAACGTTCTTCGTGTGTTATTTTATGAATGCAGTGTTGTATGCAGTCTCCCAATCTTGGCTCCATATTTGATGTGTTCCGTAAGATTACAATCTCACATTTCCACAATCCTAAATAAGGCACCAGTTTATTTATGAATCAAATTTAATATGCTGAAATTTCAATGATCAATGTTCAAATAAATTTCCAAATATAAACTGATTTATTTCTTTTTCTTTAAATTTTCTTTATATATATATATATATATATATATATATATATATATATATATATATATATATATATATATATATATATCACCGGTTGTCTTATATTAAAAGATTATAATTAATGTTAGTCTGGTTGGGAATTTGGTAAGCTAGACTACTGGATACCTGGTGAAACAGTTGCGCAGTAATGCAAGGTTAACTTCCCCAGACAGCTCACAGGTTTTAACTCGCTTTTATTGAATATCAGCACCGCATTCAGAGCAAATTAAAGTAACAACGTTACAACAGTCAAGGCAGCCTGTAAAAGGAAAAAGAAGGCGTATCAAAAATGGCTACATACTAGAACCCAGGTAGACAGAGAAAGTTATGTTGAAGAAAGAAACAAAGCCAATCAGATAATTGCAGCATCCAAGAAGAAATCTTGGGAAGACTTTGGAAACAGGTTGGAGACTATGGGTCAAGCTGCTGGAAAACCATTCTGGAGTGTAATTAGCAGTCTTCGAAAGGGAGGTAAGAAGGAAATGACAAGTATTTTGGACAGGTCAGGAAAACTGCTGGTGAATCCTGTGGATGCCTTGGGCAGATGGAGGGAATATTTTGAAGAGTTGCTCAATGTAGGTGAAAATGCGATCAGTAATGTTTCAGATTTCGAGGTAGAATGGGATAGGAATGATGATGGAAATAGGATCACATTTGAGGAAGTGGAAAAAATGGTCAATAGATTGCAGTGCAATAAAGCGGCAGGGGTGGATGAAATTAAGTCGGAACTCATCAAATACAGTGGAATGTCAGGTCTTAAATGGCTACACAGGATAATTGAAATGGCCTGGGAGTCGGGACAGGTTCCATCAGACTGGACAAAAGCAGTAATCACACCAATCTTTAAACTTGGAAACAGAAAAGATTGTAACAACTACAGAGGTATCTCTTTAATAAGCATTGTGGGTAAAATCTTCTCAGGTATTGTTGAAAGGAAAGTGCGAGTATTAGTTGAGGACCAATTGGATGAAAATCAGTGTGGGTTTAGGCCTCTTAGAGGGTGTCAGGACCAGATCTTTAGCTTACGGCAAATAATGGAGAAGTGTTATGAGTGGAACAGGGAGTTGTATCTATGCTTTATAGATCTAGAAAAGGCATATGACCGGGTTCCTAGGAGGAAGTTATTGTCTGTTCTACAAGATTATGGAATAGGAGGCAAACTTTTGCAAGCAATTAAAGGTCTTTACATGGATAGTCAGGTAGCAGTTAGAGTTGACAGTAAATTGAGTTCATGGTTCAGAGTAGTTTCAGGGGTAAGACAAGGCTGCAACCTGTCTCCACTGTTGTTCATATTATTTATGGATCATATGTTGAAAACAATAGACTGGCTGGGTGAGATTAAGATATGTGAACACAAAATAAGCAGTCTTGCATATGTGGATGACTTAGTTGTGATGGCAGATTCGATCGAAAGTTTGCAAAGTAATATTTCAGAGCTAGATCAGAAATGTAAGGACTATGGTATGAAGATTAGCATCTCCAAAACGAAAGTAATGTCAGTGGGAAAGAAATATAAACGGATTGAGTGCCAAATAGGAGGAACAAAGTTAGAACAGGTGGACGGTTTCAAGTACTTAGGATGCATATTCTCACAGGATGGCAACATAGTGAAAGAACTGGAAGCGAGGTGTAGCAAGGCTAATGCAGTGAGCGCTCAGCTACGATCTACTCTCTTCTGCAAGAAGGAAGTCAGTACCAAGACTAAGTTATCTGTGCACCGTTCAATCTTTCGACCAACTTTGTTGTATGGGAGCGAAAGCTGGGTGGATTCAGGTTACCTTATCAACAAGGTTGAGGTTACGGATATGAAAGTAGCTAGGATGATTGCAGGTACTAGTAGATGGGAACAATGGCAGGAGGGTGTCCACAATGAGGAAATCAAAGAAAAACTGGGAATGAACTCTATAGATGTAGCAGTCAGGGCGAACAGGCTTAGATGGTGGGGTCATGTTACACGCATGGGAGAAGCAAGGTTACCCAACAGACTCATGGGTGCAGCAGTAGAGGGTAGGAGGAGTCGGGGTAGACCAAGGAGAAGGTACCTGGATTCGGTTAAGAATGATTTTGAAGTAATAGGTTTAACATCAAAAGAGGCACCAATGTTAGCACTGAATAGGGGATCATGGAGGAACTGTATAAGGGGGGCTATGCTCCAGACTGAACGCTGAAAGGCATAATCAGTCTTAAATGATGATGATGATGATAAACTTGTGTTTTAGAAGGTGACTGCTTGAGATGTTTTGCTTAATTTGGCACCTTCCATTGCGACGTGGTGCTGCGGCCCTTTACATATTCGGCCACTCACTAAAAGAGTGTTACAATTGTCGTGATGATAATGGATAGAGAATGACTTGTTGTTATTATTGTATCTCGTATTATCGAGAGCTTAGTGCGCAGCTGTGCAGTCTCTTTGCGACAGTACTTCATTAACTAGAGGCCACGGCCGGCGTTACTTGCTCGTACACCACAGTGACGTCATAACATCCACACTCGCGTCTCATTCATTATGAACGGCTGCGCACTGCCACATATGCTAGCCATGAAATCGGGCGAGCCCAGCCTTTTTGCCTCTCACTAGAATAACACGGTAACTACTCTCAAAAGAGCCATGCATTTCTGGACACGATTTTTTCCATTTAATACAACTTATCTTTTACTACAGGTATTAACACACTCGGAAAGCGTGTAATCGGCGGATATCTGCCCGATCGTGTTTACTCAACGGGCCACAAGCGCAAAACTTGTACTCCTCACGGCTTTGTGTTCGCCTCGACAAACGGATTACGTGACGTCTGTTGCCAACATTTTGATTTTACTCCTGCAGCGTCTTACATCTCGAAATTCTACCGTAGTCGGTTCCACATTTTTGGTATATATTGAAACAATCCCGCGATTTATTTGAATGACCACGAAAACAAATGTTGTCATTTTTATGTCCTCATCTTAAACGTACCATTCGCCGTGGTTCAACAGTCGACATCGCAAAGCTGTACCACACATCGGCGCGATTTGTATATCTACACACTCTCTCGAAGCGATTGCCCAATATGGGACAAACACAACTGCCACGACATTTGCGATGATACAATTGTTCTCTACTATTCGAATCTCCGATTTCTCAGTAATATACTTGCGTAGGAAAGCGTATCTGGTACTCAGTCCGTTTCTGTGAACGTCAAATAGTGGGACAGCTACTATTAATTACATAGAGCAGTCTCTGCAAACGGATCTGCTAATAGCAGTTCCGTCTCATCACGCAACCTCTCCGATATCGATCCTGGAAATGTGCTTATAGCCAGAGCCAGGCTCTCGCTCAGTGGCGAGGGCCACGGCAAACAGTGGCCGGAGACAAGACACCCCCTGACTCTGTGCACAGCGGTGTGAGTGTGTTTTTACTGTTTGAGAAGTTTTGTCGCCGTGCCTAAACGCCCAAAGTTTTTTGGCGAAATGTGTTTGCAGCAGTGTCCATCTTGCACTTCTTTCCACAACGGGCGTAATCCTGATCGCTCAAGAAATCACCTGTGAACGCTTCAATGGCCGAGCACGAGACTTTTGAACGTTCCTCTACTTCCAATCTCCTCCTCACCCTCCACATCAGGACTCCACTGGCGTCTGCCAGGATTCCGTACTCTCCACCATCTGTTAATGTCTCCACCTCGTATTACGCAAAGACTGATAAGTCTGCTTCGTGATGGACAGCTGCATTGCAGAGACCACGCGTGTAATAATTATGAAGCTCGGGACATCGACGTTTGCTCACTCTAGCAAAGTCGATTACTGTTTAACGGCCGGCCGAAGTGGCCGTGCGGTTAAAGGCGCTGCAGTCTGGAACCGCAAGACCGCTACGGTCGCAGGTTCGAATCCTGCCTCGGGCATGGATGTTTGTGATGTCCTTAGGTTAGTTAGGTTTAACTAGTTCTAAGTTCTAGGGGACTAATGACCTCAGCAGTTGAGTCCCATAGTTCTCAGAGCCATTTGAACCATTTGAACTGTTTAACGTGTAACCACATGATTAAAACTGTTTCCGAAATTTTCCTCCCCTGAATGTTGTTTCCCGTGTAGTCGTCGTCTCTGTCGTACCGTTCATCCTGACTGCTCAGTACACACATGGAAACTTGCTGCAGGTATCAGATACCTACATGGAGGATTAGAGGCAAATTTCACGACGTTTCAGTACAGTGCAAACCGTAAATAGAATATAGTTCGCCTCTGCCAGGAGAACAAATCAGGGCAACTCGGTCTCGTAGGTTACTGTGTCGCAGGTATATATCGAGATACAGAGAGCAGTCAATATCACACTATTCATCGGTCTCTGAGTCATCACTTCCACATCACAGAAACTATAAAGTTAGTTCGTCTCTATGATAGGAGCAATGCTACCAACGCCATTAAAAGTTGCGTTTCATTTTCAGTCCATAGGGAACTGGGGAACAGATCAATGGTGCATTGTCTCTCTCGTTCTATTAATACCGACGCTGTAGGGGCTCATAATATGTTGCCCCATAATAATGTGCCAGACGCTTTTCTCACCACATTTATACATCTACTACTTGCTTAAACGTTTCGCATTTTCTTTCACGTACTTGCCGTCCACTAAATTTTATAGTTGTACATCGCTACCAACGCATTCCGTCATTTTGTCGTTTCCAGCTCTTTCTATGGAGTCGTGGGAGTTCGACTACCATTATGTCACTTGCTACGACACGCTTACTTAATTAAGTGGTGACTCATTTTTCATTTACTTTGACCTTTTTAAGACATCTTCAAGTATTAAATATGGACACGCGATTGTCTTCATTTCTAAGGAAATATTGTGTGGTACGTCGCCTAAGTATGATGAACGTGTATGTGATGTTTGAAAGTTTTCTTGTTCTCATCCTGAAGACTGGTTAGTCCAAAGACTGTGTTCAGCCGTACATTTTCTATAAATTACCTTTCATTTTGGGTAAAGTGGTCTCCATGTCAGATTTTAATTACACTCCTGTAGCGCCGAAATTACGCATTTCCGGCTCTTACTTGCGGTACTCAAATTCCTACGATTCGTACTGTCTTTCCGCCCTGCACTTTTGGTCACATTGTTTTTCCGCACCCTGTATAACATTCCTGGATGGCAAACGTCGCTCAGCCAGCACCGCTTAAATTATTCACTTTTTACAGACGCTACACATATCTCACTGAATGACGTGCAGCCAGGTTGACCGCCTACATTCCGCCACGTCACTGGAAAGCCAGCACGCGATCCACAAAATCACCAAACCACCACCAGATTCGCACGGTGACACCGTACTGATTGTGAGCACACTCAGACATTAATCGCAACTGCAGATCATAGTAATGTAGAAGCCGACTAAATCTTTCCGTTAATTCTGCGTCTCCTGCAGACCACAGAGCTCTGTCGGTTCATCAGCGGTCGATTGTTGGTCTTAGCGCCACGGAATGATGGCAGTTAGATTCAGGCTTTCTCCAGAGTAACTGGGATTCTATTAAAGAAATCAAAACAGGAAGGAGTAACGAAAGCGGCAACTGGCAGTCAAACAGTACGTTTCTGTTAATTTAATGCGATGACAATTTTGAACGATAATGTTCGTGATGCGATTGAGTTACCAGCAATTACAGAAACCCAGGTTTTATGTTGCGTCCACCACAGACAAACTCACTAAAGATATCGTCCCTGCCACGTTCCTACGAACTACGCACAACTGAGCCTGTAATTCATGACGAAGTTGACTATTAATTTTACTAGTCTCGTATTTTTCTTAGGTAAAGAATGAGGAAAATGCTCACACGTGATAGAAGTGTTACGTCTATCATGCAATCGTGGAGGAGACAATTGCTCCAGCCAGAGCAGAAATGCCCTTCATGTAATTTATATTTTTCTTTATAAACTGAACATTTAGTAACAGGGTGAGCCGAATTACACACTGCATAGTGTGAATAAATGTTTCAATTTTTTGAGCAACCGTGATAAACAAGAACAAAATACTAAGACTTGGCCACAGATGTCCGCCATCATAGGGCTGCAGTGACAGCTGAGTCGTTCCTCAAGTCTTAATGGCGGCCACAGCGGCTGAGGCGCCACATCGCACCCCTGTCTCCGTAGAGCACGCGCGACGTGTCTCGCTGTATCCAACCATTTATTTATCTTTATCGAGCATTTCGATAGTTTCTCAACCTTGAGCACCAGTGTATTTTCTCGGTATCACTATAATCAATTTAAACGCTCTGTATAACACTTTTTTACGAGCGGCATGATTATTAACAATTTTACATTCAATTTTTGTCTGGCTATTCGTTTGTTGCTGACTTTCCTCATTCTACACTCAGTAAACGTCAAGCATTTTTGCTTGTACATTTCAAAGTTGCCCCACTATTACCGGCTACATCTTTTGTAGTATTAGGCGCATAACATATCTTTATAATTCATATGCAAATTCCGATCTTCCACGAAAAAGACACATGTCAATCCGTGTACCTGGTTAAGAGAAACATTGGAGTCTCTCCCTACTCAAGCCAGCGAACTAATGTCCAAAACTGTGAGCACAGCATAATGCTGCGTCTGCTGCCAGTATCCTGTCCCACTCACTGATCAGTTACGCAACTTTAATCTGTCCATACAGTGGTATATCGCCGCCCACAGATTGCTGGATACTCTTCCTATCTATCAGAACTTGCCCGGCCTTTGCCTCCCGCTACTGTTGATGTTCAGATTTTCCGTTTCAAGATCCGCCAGGTAGTCCGTCGCACTCGACACCTGATTCGCGACCGCTTTGTCTGAAGACTGCCGCCGGCTGTTACTTTAGCTCTTTCTCCATTCACATGATTTATCTTGCAGCGCCGCACCTAACTGCTTATGTCTCTTGTTCTCCATGCCAGGAATTGTGCCCTGTCACTGAAGAACTAGAGAGAAATTAAGGCCACGTATTATATTAAGTAATTGAAAAGTACGCTTCGCAGGGAATATACTTGCACCTGACATTGAAATCAATTTTTTTCCTCTCACGAAAAAAGAAAAGATGTTCCTGTTAGTGTTGGAACGTGACGAAAAAAAAACTTTATTTACTTCCATTCTTTTCAAAAGAAATACGAAATATAAACTTATTTCATGTTTTAATATGCTACTACTTATTTGAAAGCGCTGAACAACGCTTCGCTCGAGAACGAAAACAGTGTGAAATTTATTCTACGGCTCCTGACTGCGTTATACGATATTATCCGGTGCTGTGTGGAGGCGGATTTGAAATCGCAACTGCCTGTTTCTCTGATGTGGCAGTCTTGTCGGCTCACAGTTGTCTCAATTTACCTTCTTTCATACAAATAGGCTACAGCCCTCCCTCGTTGCACACTACAAGAGATTTTTATGAACGAATGTTCTGTTTTTATTTGTTGGAAGTGCGTGATTCGCACCCCAAAGAGCGCTGTCGAAAGACGTTCTGATGGCGCCCCGTGTTGCAGAAGAAGGTAACTGCGGAAGGAGTTACAGAGGACGCAGTGTAGTCGATGGCCGACAGAGGGCAGCATGCGACTTGCCGTGTTACGCTTTGATATAAGGAGTAAGACGTTGAAACGGAATAAACAGCGCGAAAAAAATGTCTACGGTGGCCATTCTGTCACACAACGACCAAGGACCTTGTATATAGTAATGGACACGGAAATTCTTATATCTTTTTGCAGAAAATTATAAATGTCGATCGGAGGAGAAATGTTTAGCGTAAAAATAAAATATTTGATTCTTTGTGTTTCCGCTTCGAAAAAGTAACGATATGTTAATAATCGCTTTCATTGTGTCAAACAAAATATAAAACATTATTTAACAGTTCTACACACGGCTAACGAATGTGCTTTTCATAAACCGATCTGCCGCTACCGCTTCTGGTTCGTCATGTAAACGCTATCATATCGACTGCCGAAACATGGTCACCGATGCCGGATTTCTTGCTGTATTTCGAAGGAAAAAAACACTACCACAGCATTCCATCATTTTACGCTTTTAAGCACTTTCATTTTATCGAAGAATAAATGTCTGACAATGTGTAACGGTGCACGATGGCGAACCCCCCCTCAACCATCACTGCTTACGTTTGCGTTTTCTCACACGCGTCACTGATTGACTACCAAAAGGGATTACACAAAATCGTAAAAGCTGCGTCGGATTCGCATAATGACACGGTACTGACGTTGAGCACTTTTAATAGTGCTTGCAGATCGTAGAAATATAGAAGTTGAGTTTATTTTTCCGTTAATTCTGCGTCTCCTGCAGCCCACAGACCTTTGTCGCTGCCTCAGGTACCTGTTGCTGGTGCTGGCGCTCCACAATGTCGGCAGTTTTAACTTTCTCTCGAATAATGGCGGTTTGATGCAGAAAATGAAAACGGAAAAATGATAGTAAATGCACAGTCATCAGTCAAACTTAACATTCATCGGAGTTAGAAGCGCATATGACTGTATTTAATCTATATAAACCCACGTTTAGAGTTAGGCCTTTCAGACACAAACTCGCCAAAGTTATCATTCTGTCCAATCGAAATTACACATCGTATTCCTCAATGAAAAATACTACTGACTTCCAGTAATCACTTGTGGCGTCATGCTTGCATAACACTTCCACCTCCCTACAGCAAACTATTGTGTGCTATATTACACACTCTGTTCGATAGTAATGGACGAGGTATAAAGATTCAACGTCTTCTTCCTTCTTACTTATCTTGTTGGCATTCACATACATAATGTGAGTGCCGAGCAGCGATTTGTTCACATGGAGAGACAATGATTTATTGCTCTGAAACAGCGGCTAAAACTCGTATGCAGACGTGGAAAGTAACAATCTATCGTATTCGTCACCAGGAAATGATATTAACTGATGTAATCGACAATAATTTCCATAATCGTTCTCTTTCCAAAGCTAAATGTTTCGTAGACTCATCATCGTAATTAGTTCAGAGGTTTTCGTTTCTTCAGCAGTACATAAACGAACAATTACAAAGAGGTGAATTTTTGAAACGTCGCGAAAGCAGTACTGCGCCGAAAATTTCGTTACAACTGCGAACGGAGTGTCTCGCAGCGGCATTCTGGATACAAATGCTTTCGGCGTGTTTGGCGCGTTAGATTTGAATAAGAAATCAAGATTCGGACGAATCTCTCCATCGCCTCTCTCTGCAGCAGCCGGCTGCTACCGTGCTGGCAAAGAAGGCGTCGATGTCTGCGACGCTGCTTCCCCCCCATGCTCGAATCGCAACCAAGTCGGGGAAATCCTCTGCAGCCCCTCAAGGAAAGACGGTAGCCGCGGTGCCGGTGCAAGTTTCTGCTCTACTTTCCCATCTCTTGCGGCCTGCCTTTCCACGGAACTGATGTACCTTGGTCTTACGTCAATATAAATAACGCAACTAATTTTACCTAAAATACTACAGCGAATATTTACATTTATTGCTAACTGTTTTATCGCATTATCGTCCAAAGCATATTCAGGTTTCGTAATACCCTCTCTGTTTTCACACGTGTTTTTGGCCGTGGGCAAGCAAATTGCACCATTAGCAGAGCAGGAAACTCACCACCGCAAAACCAGAGATGAATTTGCTTACCTGGAAAGCTGCCTATGAAATTATGTTTTCTGGTACCGACACAGCTAGGTCTGTTATTGGCCACACTAAGAAAATACATTTAGCACTCGAAAAGTTCCGTCGTTGTAGGAAGTTAAGGAATTTCAAGAGCATACTTTTTGTTTGTCTCTGGCTTTAGTACACTCTAGAAACATCTCAGTGGCGTGTACGTAACCGTTTGCAACTCTGTCGCTTACATGTATTTATTCAGGCCTTACTTGTGTTGTAAGGGCTGACTGCTTGACATGTTTTCCTTGATGCATGATTTTCTGAAGAGGTGATTGTTTCCGTGTAGTACGACAGTTTTTTCTCTAGTGTATGTGTTAACCCTCTTTGAAAGCGTGCAAATGGCGGATATCTGGCCGATCGTTTTTAAGTCACCGGGCTACAAGCGCAAACCTTATACCCCTTATGGTTTCAAAATTCTAACGTAGTCTGTTTCACATTCTTGGTGTATATTATAACAATTCCGCAATGTTTTTTGAAAAACCACGAAAATAAAAGTTGTCATTATTTATACCCTCTTGTTAAACGTGCCATTCGTCGTGTTTCAACAGACGGCGTCGCAGAGCTGTACCACACATCGGTGCGATTTGTATTCCTAGATACTCTCTCGAAGTCATTCATTGCCCAATATGGGACAAACACGTCTGCGGGACATTTGCGATGATAGAATCGTTCTCTAGTATTCGAATCTTCGATTTCTCCGCAATATACTTACATTAGGAAGCGTATCTGGTACACAGTCCGTTTCTGTGAACGTCAAATAGTAGACATCCTCAACTTTTGTAGTCCTGTCTTCCTCAGTTGCGTGTAATATTACGGTATATTGATAATTTTTACTTATGGACCGTCTGACAGTCGTCGGCAACAGAAACCAAAACATTGCACTGAAACAAGCGTTCAGTTCGTAGTGCTGTGGAATGTGGGAAAAAAACCGCAAATTCGCATTCATAAGAAGAAGAACATCGAAAATGCAACAGGAGCGTAATATGTAAGAAATTGTCCACGCAACCTGCCACTGATGATGTCGTGCAGAAAATAAAGGCGAAACGCGTATGGCACTAAAATTGTGTTTTATTCAGTTGCTGTCAGACGGTCGTTAAGTAAAAATTATCCATATACCGTCAAATAGTAGGACTGCTACTACGTAGTACGTAGGGCAGTGTTTGCAAACCGATCTGCCAATAGCAGTTCTGCCTTATCACGCAAACACTGCGATATGGATCCTGGAAATGTGCTAATAGCCACAGTCAGCCTCTCGCTCAGTGGCGAGGGCCACGGCAAACAGTGGCCGGAGACAAGACACCCCCTGACTCTGTGCACAGCGGTCTGAATGGGTCCTCAGTCTTTGAGTAGTTTTGCCGCCGTGCGTAAACGCCAAACGCTTTTGGGTGAAATGTGTTTGCAGCAGTGCCCATCTCGCGTTTCTTTCCGCAACGAGCGTAATCCTGATTGTTTAATAAATCAGCTGCGTGCGCTTCAGTGGCCGTGCACGAGGCTTTTGGACATCCCTTTACGTGCAATCTGCTCCTCATCTTCCCCCATATCACGACTCCACTGGCGTCTGCCAGGATTCCGTACTCTCCACTACTTGTTAATGTTTCCTCTTCATATTACACAAAATGACAAGTTCGCTTCGTCAAGGGCAGCTCCATTGCAGAGAGATGTGTGTAAAAATTATGAAGCTCTGGACATCGACGTTTGTTCATCCTATCAAAGCCGATTAATGTTTAACATGCAACCTCATCATTAGAGAAAAATGGTTTCCGAAATTTTCCGCACCTGCATGTTGTTTCCCGTGTAGTCGTCGTCTCTGTCGTACCGTTCATCTTGACTGCTGAATACAAACATGGAAAATCGCAGCAGGTGTCAGATACCTTGACGGAGGACTAGAGGCAAAATTCACCACGTTTGAGTACAGTCAAAAACGTAAATAAATTGAATGTGGTTTGCCTCTGATCAGAAGAAGAAATGAGGGCTACTTGGTTCCATAGGTTAACGTGTGGGGGAGTTGATATGACGGTATTCATCGGTCTCTGTCATCACTTCCACGTCACAGAAGCTGTAAAAATATTTTACTTACGACGATAGGATCAATGTGACCAACACAGTTAAAAATCGTGTTTTATTTTCAGTGCTTTGGGAACCGACCACCGGTGCACCGTCTCTTGTTTCATGAATGCCGACGCTGCAGGGGCTCATATGTTGCTCCATAGTAACGTCACGGAGGCTATGGTCACGACATTTATACATTCACCACTTCAGTTGAGGACTTTTTGTGATCAAGAAACGTATTTTACATCTTACATTCTAGCTACACGGTTAAACGTATCGCATTGTTTCTATTAAATTTTAAGGGTATATATCGGTACCAACGCATTCCGTCATTTTGCCGTTTCCAGCACTTTCTATGGACTCCTGAGAAGTTGACCATCATTCTGCCATGTCTTGTCTCACATATACAGTGTGTGAGAAAACAGTCTGACCCAAAGTGTAGGGCAGAAAGACAGCATTAAAAAAACCAATCCGAGTATAGGAACTAGAAATGGCTGTTGAATATTTACAGCGCTATGCCAGCATGAAAACGGTGGGCAGTTTGAACATTTGCTGCGACATACTTAACGCTAAGTAAGTGGTGGATCACGTTTCCTTTACTTTGTCCTCTTGAAGACATGTTGAAATATAAAACATGGACATGTGATTGTCTTTATTTCTAAAGAAATGTTGTCTAGAACGTCGGCTAAGTATTACACAGGTGTATGTGATGCTTTGAGTTTTTCTTGTTATCGTCCTGAGACTGGTTAGTCCATAGACTGTGATTACACTTACATTTTGTGTGAATTATCTTTCATTTTGAGTAAAGACGTCGACATGTCAGATTTTAATTACGTTCCTGTAGCGCCCAAAATACGAATTTTCGACCCCGAGTTGTTGTACTCAAACTACTAAGTTTCACACTGTCCTTCCGCCCTACACCTTTGGTCAAATCGTTTCTCCGGACCCTGTATAACGATGCTGGGTGGCGAAACCCTGCTCCACCAGCACTGCTTAAATTGTTCACTTTTAACGTACGCTACACATACGTCACTGAATGACTCCCACCCCGGTCGTCCGCCCACATAGCGTCACGTCAGTGGAAAGCCAGCACGCGACACACAAAATCACGAAACCAGCATCAGATCTGCATAATTACTCTGTACTGATTGCCAGCACATTTAGACGTTAGTCACAAATACATATAGTAGTAATGTAGAAGCTGGATTCATTTTTCTGTTAATTTTCCGTCTCCTGCAACCGACAGAGCTTTGTCGCTGCGTCAGAGACCGATTGTTGCTGCCAGCACCGTGGAATGTTGGCGGTTTTAACTCTCCCGCGATTAATGGCGGTTTAGTGAAATAAGCGAAAACGGGAGAAAAATTCAGATGCAAGTGTTCATCATCGAAATGAGAGTGAATCCCTACTTGACGCATGTCTACCCACAGCAAGAACTCGCGTAGGTGTGTGTCCTTCCCCACATGTGAATCACAGCCCTAGTTGCTGGCCAGTTGTACCACTGTAACGCATCCGGACTGTGCTGTTTCGTACTCGGCACGTTCATGGATGGCCTTCAGTCACAGCTGCCTCTAGCTGATGTTACGCTACACCCCCGAGAAGGAGGCGATTGAGTGAAAAAATCTCCCGGTAAACATGTAAAGAAAACCGTAAAGAAGTACCGTCAAAACGTTTTTATCGAAGCCAAATAACTCACTGATGCTGTTTTATTACGCTCGCGTGGATCACACGCGTCGTGCGGAATACGTGGAACGGTAAGAGCTGGAACGTATTTACACTCCATGGTTTTGAAGACGTATAATGGACAGAAAAACTGCTCTAGAGCCAAGGAAAAATCTTAGTCGTGTACGTAGAATTAGCGAATATGTTGTCACCAGGCATCGCTTATGATGACGTAATTAAAAAGTTGACAGCATCATCTCTTTGTATCGATGTGTTAAATGGTAACAGATAAGAAATGATTCCTCGAATGCCTTTACACACTGCTCATGATAGGAGGACGACTGCATTCAAGTCAACAATTAATTCACTGAGAAGGCAAAGAAATGGAAAAAGCTTGCGTCAGCGATATTATTCTGTCGTGTAGGTGGGTGGCGCCTATCGCGAGAATGAAGTCCGCCAAAACTTTGGTTTACGATGCCTGACTTCGTTATGTGCTCCTCGCTGGCGTACGTGAATCTGTGAACACACACCGGGCTTCATGTGTTAGACCGTAGAGATACACATATACACGGCGCCTGCATCTATCCTTCCCGTGTTGTGGTTCGAAACCAAATGGATTAGACGGTTGCACTATCTGCAACTGCAATCAAGTACTGACTTCAACAACTGATCTTGTTGCAATAGTATCACTCATTTGGTAATTCAATTAATCTACTTTCTGCAAGATTCGCGACGTTAATGCGATAACTATCCTCGTTACGTTTGGCCATGTGGAACGACAGCAAACGTTTCAAACACTGTCCTGCCAACTCTTTATTTTCACAAATGGCAGAATTACAGGAATGCGACCAATTCCTTTTCTTGTTGGACTGTGGCTCATTCAGCTGGCCTCTTCCACAGAATCGGTTGGCGGGAATCATATAGTTTTCTGGCCATTTCCTCACGACTACGTCTCATGTGTGGCATTATGCTTTAAGAAGTGACATCCGTAACGTCCTATTTTTACACGGAATAAAAACCTACGACTTGTGCTTTATCTAGTAGTACAAATGACGAACCAATATCGAGATAAGAAGAAAACGTTGCTTGTAGAGTAAATTCATAATAGTGGGCTAGAGATTAACGCTCTGTCGTGTCAAAAATTTTCGCCATTCGTAGAGTTTCAGAAATGACGACCGACACAGCCAACATCCCTGCTTTCATCCAACCCAAGGATTTTGGGACATGTTTGCCGCGTAGCGTGTCCTGTTGTCATTTGGGTTGAAATTCTCCCTTTTGAAAGAGTGTCCAAACATTCCTCAGTGATCCGTCAGTGGGCAAACTGTAACGACTTTTGTTTCACGTGTCTTTGTGATGGTCGGCAAGCGCGGGAGCTCACCGCTGTCAGCCCAGCCCTAGAAACGCATATGCAGATGTGTAGTCATACTGTGGAAAATTTACATATGTTCCATACACATGGCGTTCCATGATACACAACCGTGACGTTGTAACCTCTACACTCCCGTCCTGTTTATTACGAGAGATTGTCACAACCCACATATGCAGCCCCTACCTTATCCTCTGTTCACCAACATGATGCGTTCAGTGTTCCAAAAGATTCCTCCGTGTTAACGTTGTAGTTGCATCTTCCTCCGCAAAGTAGTTCTGCGACATCTCACACATTCCGGCCACGTATCAAATCAATATCAGAGTTGCCTTGATGACGACACGGAATAAATTACTCATTAATATCTGCTTCTACAAAATGCGTTGTGCACTCTCCGTCGTGTTTAAATGGTCCTTACTAGAAGACTGTAGTAGAAACTGGCGCCAGTCATACATGTACGTAATCTTTGAAAACTGTGACCCAATTACGGAAACACAGTTGCTGTACTAAAACCACTGTCTACTACTAGAAGTTTTAATTTGTCATTGATACACTGACTTTTGCGTAACAAAGCGTCTGTTGTACTCAGCAGATTTGCATGAATAATGCGTACTACGGCACTTCTGTTTCTTTCAGACCGATGCCTCGACGTAAACATCGAAACTTCCAGTTGCTATTGAAGTTTTGGAGCCAGTGAAGATGTGGTTCTGGAGGAAGTATTTTGCTGCTTTCAGTTTAGTCAGTATTGGTAACATTTGAAGCTACTTTCTCTTCTCGTCAGAAGAAACTGATAGCACCTCTTGGTTCCGGCAGATTATACTTTACCGTTCCTGCACGTACAACCACCACGTCACACAGTGTGTGTTACTCTTGTGCCGTAGCTTTATAGTGAGAGCAGAAAGGAGAAAAAAGACAGCTGATATCAGTATATTTAACGAAGTCATTCATTTCTGTGTACGCTATTGACCTCTCACTGTGTGTCCTGCTCTGTTTGGGAAAGGAGGAAGCGTCGGTAGCAAACTTTTGTCAACGGCTGAATCTGGAGGTCGTCCGTACTAGCGAGGCGATGAAGGCATTTGCGAACTAGGGGTAAATCTGTTTAATTTTTTTTATTTCATCGCATAGGTGAATAGACTGAAACAGCATAGTGTGGTCTCCCCTAATCCACAGAAGATACGATAAGAAATGTTACGTTCTTCCGATTAAGAAAAACCATCAACTTCTCATCGTAATCGCAGTTCCTTCCAGTTCACTGCCCTGTAATTCGTCTGAATCATATAAACGGACAATTCAAATGACGCAGTGTCTACAATAAACTGTTGCGAAAACAGCTGTGCGCCTAAAATTCCGTTACAACGGGGAACGGAGTGGCTCGCGACGGCATTCTTGCGTCAGACGCTGTCCGTGCTCTTGTCGAGTTAAACTTGTGTATCTGTTCAGGATTACTTTAGAAAGATTCGTCTCCTTTACTTCGGCTCCACATCACTGTCGCCGTGCTGCCAGACGAGGTGTCGACGTCTGCGACGCTGCTCCCCCACGTCCGGACGCAAATGATTCGACCAACTGCTCCGTAGAGTAGCCGCTGCACAAATTGAATTTTTTTTGGGGAAATCTGATTTTTGCGGTATCTCTGGCGACAGAAAAATGTGAAGCCCTTTTCTTATACAAAAGAGTGTCTCTATTCCTATATTTTTTGTTGGTAACAGTACTCTAAATATTTTAACGTAAAACGCTAGGCAAAGTATTACACTTACATGAGGCAAGTTGCAAACGAGGGAAAATGTTAGAAATATGGTGCGCTTCCCAGAATTGACTGTTCCCTTCGCTTCAGTTGTGTTACACATATTCAGGTCTGGGGAGGGCGTCTCTTGCTGATGCACTATGGAGACACTCGCGAGTCATTCATTACCAACGATCGTGCACTGGCAAACACGCCACGCCTGTAATCTAGTGACCCTGGCCTCACATTCTTATTACTAAAGTAATGAAGAAACAATTTTTTTCCATTTCAATGTGTCTCATTTTTGCTCTACTATACGCTTAATACACCTTGAAAACGTAAACGGCGGACATCTTTCCGACTGGTTTAAACTCTGCTAGCTACAGCTGCCAGCTAATATAATTATTAATCGGTCTGTCTGCTGACTGTGCAAAAGGATCGCGCGAGCCGAGTAGACGACATGTTTACATCGCTGTGACATCTTCTTTTCGGAAATGGTGCAGTGCTCTCCTGTACATTCCGGTCGTGTATAAAAACAGGACAGTACTCGTCTTCTTGACAATGTGGAAACACGTAAAGTTATCCTTTTTGTAAGCTGTTGTCAAGTATGCCGTCCATTCTCTATCTTGTTTGAATAGTGGGTACCACAAAGCCGTAAAAGAAGTAAGTGCGCAACCTGTATCTACACTTAGTTCACAACCGTGCACCAGTAAACGTAACTTTTTTCGCTCAATACAGCACCTTCCAACGCTTTAACGGACGTGGATACTTTTGAACACCCGTTTATGTCCAACCTCCTCCTGCTCCTCATGTTTTCACTGGCGTCCGTAACAAGTCCGTACCCTCCACCATTTGTTAATGTCTCCTCTCGATATTAGGGAAACACCGAAAAGTTCGCTGTACCGAGGATAGTTGCATTGCAGAGGCTATGAGCGTAATTGTTATGAAGCTCGCAAAATAGAGGCTTCTTCGGACTAACGTTTCATATGCAAACATGACTAGATAAAAGCAGTTGCCCGAAGTTTCGACTTGTGAATGTTGTGTCCCGTGTAAACGTCATATCTGTCGTACCGTCCACCTTACCTGCTCAGTAACCAGGCTAGATGTTAAATCACAGAAAATATTAAATTCTGGTCGAGGTCTACGTGGTTCCATAGATTGTTGTCCACATGTTTCAGATGTTTATTGAAATACAAAGAGAAGTTAATATCGCCGTATTCAACAGCCTCTGAGTCATCAATACCGAATCACAGACGATAAAAAAGAGTACCGCCATTACTCACGTTGATGGTAACAATGTGACCAACGCGGTTAAAAATTTTGCTTCGTTTTTAATGCTTTGGCAGTTGACCGACGGTGCATAGTCTTTACTTTCATTGATATTGACTCTGTGCGGTCTCACGTGTTGCCACATAATAGCGTGACTGATACGCTTGTCACGACACTTGTACATTTACTACTTTACCTGAGGACATTTTGTAATCAAGAAACGTGTTTCACATCTATTTCCTTAGCGCCTTTGTTAAACGTATCATAGTTATCATCCACTGAATTTTAAAGTTACAAATTGCTACCAACGCATTCCGTCATTTTGCCGTTTTCCACACTTTCCATCAAAGATTAACTGTACTGGACTCTAGAGAATTCGACCAACCCTCTGTCACGCCTCGTCTGGCATATGCAGGGTGCGTAAACACAAATTGACCAAAAGTGTAGGGCACAAGGACGGCATCAAATGAAAGAATCTCAATACAGAAGCCAGAGGCCGCACGTGAATATTTAAGGCGCTATGTCAGCATGACGACGGTGGTCGGTTTGAACATTTGCTACAGATAATTATGTTAATTAAGTGGCTGCTTGTCCGTCATTCATTTTGGCTCTTTTATGGGATATTGAAAAATGAAACATGGTGCGTCAGCCAAGTCCGATACACGTGTGATACTTTATATTTATCCTGTTCTTCAAATATTCTGTTTACGTGTACACGTCCTGCAAATGCAGCTCGTAGTAATATAGAAGCCGAGTTTATCTCTCCGTTAATTCTCCATATCTCGCAGACCACAGAGCTCTGTCGGTGCATCAGCGGTCGATTGTTGCTGTAGGCGCCACGGAAAGATGGCAGTTAGATTCTGACTTTCTCTAGAGTAACTGGGATTCTATGAAAGAAATGAAAACAGAAAGAAGTAACGAACGCGGCAGCTAGCACTCAGACAGCACTTTTCTTTTAGTTTAATGCGACGACAATTTTACAAGATAAAGTGTTTTATCTATTAAAAAAATCAAAGTTTAAAGTTACGATCGCAACAGACAAACTCACTAAAAGTTATCGTCTTTGCCACATTTCGTTTTACACACAACTGAATCAGACTATTTCTTATGAGCTACACATAATTAAGCCTGTAATTCGTGACGAAGTTGACTGTTACTATTCCTACTGTTGTATCTTCCTTACGTAACGAACGAGCAAAACGCTCACATGAGATACTAGTCTTGTGTCTAGCACGCTATCACCCAGGAAACAATACCCCCAGCCAGAGCATTTCCCGTTGCGACACATGAATGATTTTGTCATTACCTCTACATGTAATTCATAAGTGACCTTCCAAACTGAATTACGTGAATCAATGCGGAAGTTTTCTCGGCAACAACTGTAAACAAGCAAAAAAATAGAAAGACTTGGCTGTAGATGTCTGCCATCACAGGGCTGTCGTGACAGCTGAGTCTTCCGTGACGTCTTAATGGTGACGACAGCGGCTGAGGGGCGTTTAGAGACGGCAGCAGACCACACTGACGTGTGACGTCACTTGGCAACCAAGTCTTCTTGTATCCGCTGCAATTAATCATTTATTTTTATCGATCATTTCATAGGTATACATTTTCGGTAAATTAACCATCATTTGGTGCCAAGATGCCCCTGTGGGAGATTTTAATTACGTTCCGGTACCGCCGAAAATGTGCAATTGCGACGCCTAAATGCTATTCTCAAATTTCTGTGTTTCATGCAGCGTTTCCGGGCTACACTTTTCATCATATATTTTCTATGTACCCTGTATAACGATGCGGGATGGCAAACTTCGCTGAATCAGCACTGCTTAAATTTTTAATTTTTTACGTACACTGCACATATGTCATTCAATGACTCCCACGCCGATCGTCCACCAATATTTTGCTACGTCACTGGAACGCTGGCACGCGACACACAAACCGTGAAGCCAGCATCAGCTCCTCATAATTACACTGTACAGAGTGTGAGCAAATATAAAAGTTAATCACAAATGTAGACAGTAGTAATGTAGAAGCTGAATTTCTTTTTCTGCTAGACTTCCTTTCTCCTGCAACCGATAGAGCTTTGTCGCTGCCTCAGTAACTGATTGTTGCTGCTACCACGAGGATCGGTGTAAATTTTAGCTCTCCCGCGAGTAGTGGCGGTTTTCTGAGGTAAACGAAAACGGGAGGAAAATATATATCCAAGTGTTCGTCATCGAAACGAAAGTGAATCCCTAATTGGCACAGCGACTTAATTTTTAATATTTAGGAACAGCAGAATCTTGCGTTGCCGCCAATTGCGAGATGCGTGTCCATTCCCACACGTGAATCACACTCCTAGTCGCTGGCAGTTGTACCTTTGTAATGCATTCGGAGTGTGCTGTTTCGCACTCCGCACCTACATGGATAGCCTTCTGTCTCAGCTGATCTTACCCTACACTCCTGAGAAGGAGGAGATTCTTGAGTAAATCTTCCGGAAAACACGTATACTAATCGTTAAAAAAATACCGTCGAAACATATTTATCCAAACCAATTACCGCATGTGATACTTTTATTATGCTCACTTGCGTGACGTGCGTTGTGCGGAGTATGCGTAGCGATAAGGGATGGAGCTCCACGGTTTTGAAGACGTATGATGGCTAGAAAAATTCCTCTCGAGTCAAGGCGAAACCTTAAACACGTACATAGGATTAGCAGATATGTAGTCACCACCCATCGATTGTCAAGACATAATAAAGAAGTTGACAGCGTCGTTGTGTTTCGTATCGACGCGGATTATAATCGCAGTGTCAGAACGTGTTTTACTTCGTACAATGTGTCCAAACGTTGTCCTTCCGTTTCTACAGATTGCGTTCGTATCTGGTAACGGATAAGATAAAAGATCTATCGTCGGCTGTTACACACTGCATATGTGAAGACGAGAACCGCAATGAAGGTCACAACTAATTTACTGGAAAGGCGATAAAAACAAAAAACAAAAAATCTTCTGTCCGCGATATTACTCTGTCATGTCGCCGGAGAGCAATGATCGCGAGAACGAATGTCACCAAAGCTTTATTTTACGGTGCCTGACTGCGTTATACGCTGCTCTTCGGCGCATGCGGACACACACCACGTTTCAAAATGGTTCAAATGGCTCTGAGCACTATGGGACTCAACTGCTGAGGTCATCAGTCCCCTAGAACTTAGAACTACTTAAACCTAACTAACCTAAGGACCTCACACACATCCATGCCCGAGGCAGGATTCGAACCTGCGACCGTAGCGGTCGCTCGGTTCCAGACTGTAGCGCCTAGAACCGCTCGGCCACTTCGGCGTGTATTTGAGACGGTCTGCAAGCACTTGCATAGTAAGCAGTGCTGATAATTCACTGCCGCCCATCCATCCCGGGAAACGCACAATATGCAGATGTAGACACCTACTTTGGAAAGTGGACGCACATTCTGTACCCATCGCGGCAGGCCTCGTTACGTGGTACACAACCGTGACGTCACAACACGGACACACTCGTCCTTTTTATCTGTGCCGACTCTGCAGCGCCACACGTGCAGCCCCTGCCTTCGACAGAGCTCGGCCTTACAGTCTTCTTACTAAGACGATGCGTTTAGTATTGCAAAAGATTTGTCCTATTATGAAGTTTTAGCATCTAAATGGTGTACTGCTACTGCTTTAATATACTATCAAAACATATAAATGGCGTACATCTAATCGATCACTAGGAAAAAAGGGATTACAAGTTACAACGCACAAATTTCCGACGCTTTGTTTTCTGCATCGACAATCGAATCGCACAGCCTTTGTTGCCAAAGAGTTTTCGTTGCAGTTTGCTTCTTCCTCTGCGAAGTAGTACTGTGATTTCTTACACATTCCAGCCACGTATCAGCTCAGTATGAAAGTTGCCTTGATGACAATAGAGAAGAAATTTATCATTTCAAGGTTCTCGTACGATGTTTGGTTTCCGCTCCTCGACGTGTCCGAAAAGTTCATACTACTAGGAATCTGTATTTTTCTTTTGTTTCCTTCACAGCTTGCTCAATATACAGATTGAATAACATCGGGGAGAGGCTACAACCCTGTCTCACTCCCTTCCCAACCACTGCTTCCCTTTCATGCCCCTCGACTCTTATAACTGCCATCTGGTTTCTGTACAAATTGTAAATAGCCTTTCGCTCCCTGTATTTTACCCCTGCTACTCTTCTATACACAGTTAAGCCGAATACATTTTTCCGCCAGTTCTCCGTCCCTGCGGCCGACAGAGCTTTGCCACTGCCTCAGCGACTGTCGCTGCTGGCGCTCCGAAAGGTCGGCGGATCAACTCTCTCGCGAGTGACGACGGTTTCCTGGCGTAAATGAAAGCGTGAAAACTTTTTCGAATATGCCCACAGAAGAACGTCGCGTCGCCTGCCATTTACGAGATGCTTAACCATTCCCACATGTCATAATCACACTCCTAGTCGCTGGCCAGTTGCACTGTTTTAGTGCATCCGGACACTGCTATTTCGCAGTCCGCACTTTCATGGGTGGCCTTCTGTCACAGCTGCCTCCAGCTGATGGTATCCTAAACTTCTGAGGAGGAGGGGGAGGAGCTTTTGTGAGAAAATCTTCAAGAAAACACGGATGGAAATCGTCAAAAAATACCGTCAAAACATATTTATCCGTGCCAGGTAACGCATTTGATTCTGCTTTATTGTGCTGACCTGGATGACACGCGATGCGTGGTAAGAGGTGTAACGTATTTTTACGCTCCAAGGTTATGAAGACTTGCAACGGCTAGAAAGACTCGTCTTGAGTCAAGGCGAAATCTTAATCATATATGTTTTATCAACGTGTATTTTGTCAACAGGCATCGATTGTGAAAATATAATAAAAACAGTCGACAATATCATCTGTTTTGTGCCGATGCGGAATTTAAACGCCGTGTGAGAAACTGTTTCCTTCCTCGGGGCAATGTGTCCAGCAGTTGCTTCTCTGCTTATACATGTTCCACTAGTAACTGGCAACTGAAGAAAAAGATCTATCCAGGGCCTTCACACACTGCATCCATGAGAACAAAGATCACATTCTAGACAAACGGCGGTAGAAAATTAGAATAAAAACTTTGTGTCATCCATATTCTTTTGACCTTTTGCTGGGCAGAGCCGGTCGCGTGATCGAACGCCACCAAAGCTTCATTCACGGTGCCTGAATGCGTTATTTGCCGCTCGTTGGCAAGTGTAAAACTTTGGACTCACACTATTTTCCGTATCTTCGGCCGACCTCGAAATTCTGCCGTAGTGTCCTTCATATTCCTGCCATTTATTAAAGCACTCTGAAATTTTTTTTTATTATCACGTGAAATAAAAGTTATCATTTTGATTTCCTGTTATTGACTGAACTGTCCCTCGTGTCGCATCACAGAGTTGTCCCACAAGTCAGTGCGATTTGTATATCTATGTACTCTTTCTAAATCATTCCCCAGTGTGGGACAAGCACATCTGCCAGAAATTTGTTATCATACAGTAATTATCTGAATCTGTGATTTGTTGGTAATATACATATTTAGGGATGTGCGTGAGGTCTTCAAATCGTCTCTTTGACAGTAAAATAGTAGGACTGTTAATACATTCCACATAGGGCCGTCATTGCAAATCGATCTGCCAGTAGCAGTTCTGTCTTATCACGGAAACGCAGCAATATCGATGCTGCAAATGTCCTTATAACCACAGCCAACCTCTCGCTTAGGGTCATAGGCTCCATCACACAACACTGATTGATTACTCTAAGTTTTCTGGCCATCCCTAAACGCCTAATCTTTTCAGGTGCAAAACCCTTCCACCGGTGCCCGCCTCGCATTTCTTTCGACAACGAGCGTAATCCTCGTCGGTTAACAGAGGAGCCACTAACGATGTAGTGGGCCTGGATAAGACTTTTGAACATCCCCTTACGTCTGACCTCATCATACTCTTCCAACTTATATTTTCACTGGCGTTCGTAAGGGATTCGTTCTCTACATTACTTGTTGACCTCTTCGTTTCGCAATACGAAAACACCACTAAGTTTGTTTCATTGTCCATATTTTGCTCAGCGGAGACCATGGCTCTGAAACGTATGAATCTTGGAACGTACCGCAGGCGTTCGTTCCGGCTAGTACAATCGATTAAGGTTTAACATGTAAACATGACTACAGAAGAGTAGTTTCCGAAATTTTGATCATGCCAATGTTGTGTCCCGCATGGCCGCCGTCTGTGTCGCGCCGTTCGTCCTGACTGCTCAGTACAAACATGGAAACTCGCAGCAGGTATCCGATTCTGTTAGCCCACATTGATGCAGGGCTAGAAGCAATATTCACAACATTTCAGTATTGTCAAAACAGTTAATAAGTAGAATAGTGTTTGCCTCTGGTCAGGAGAAGGAGTAGGGGCTACTTGGTTCCATAGAGTATCGTTCTTGTGTCGTAGATATATATCGAACTAAGAAAGAGTAATCAATGTCACCGAATTCATGCTGCTCCGAAACATCACTTCAGCATCATAGACGGTATAAATTTATTTCGTCTTTAATTTTAAACGCTTTGGCAACCGACCAACGGTGCTTGCTTTCACTAATACCTGTTCTGTGGGGCCTCATACGTTGCCCTACAATAGCGTGACAGACACTCTTGTCACGACATTTCTGCGTCCACCACTCTACTAGAGGACTTTTTGTAATCAAGAAACGTATTTCACATCTAATCCCGTAGTGCTTCGTTATAGGTGTCACATTTACTATTACATAGTTACTATCTACTGAATTTTAAAGTTACTAGTCGCTACCAACGTATTCCCACCATTTTGCCGTTCTTAGCACTTTCTACCAAAGATTAAGTGTACTGGACTCGTGAGAATTCGAACAACAGAGTGTAATGCATCGTCTGGCATACACAGGGCGCGGGAAACCAGTTTGACGAAGAGAGTATCAAATCTGAGTATAGAAAATACAGGTCACAATTAAATCTTTAAACCACTATGCCAGCAAGAAAACGGTGGTCAGTCTGAACATTTTCTATACATACTCACGTTAACTAAGTGCCTCATTTTTCACTAATTTTGACCTTTTTGAGATATATTGAAAGAAGAAACATGCACATGCGGTTCTCCTCATTCCTGAAGGAGTACTAGAAGTGACGACTGGTTAGTCCAAACATTCTGTTTACGTATACATTTTCTGTAAATTACCTATCATTTTGGACCTCCGTATGTCAGATTTCAATTACGTTCCTGCAGCGCTGAAAATATACATTTACGACTTTTAGTTCCCATACACAAATTCCTATGTTACATGCTGTCCCTTCGCCCTGCAATCTTGGTCTAATGGTTTCTCCACGCCCTGTGTAACGGTGATGGATGGCAAACCTCGCTCAAACACCACTGTATAAGTTATTCACTTCATATGTTCGTTACACGTATGTCACTGAATGACACCCAGCCAGGTTGTCCCCCAATGTTCCGCCACGTCTCTGGAAAGCCAGCACGCGATCTACAAAATCACGAAACCAGTACCACATGCGCATAGTGACACTGTACTGATTGTAAGCACATTCAGACATTAATCGCAAATGCATATGATAGTAATTTAGAAGCCGAGTTTATCTTTCCGTTAATTCTCCGTCTACTGCAGTCCACAGAGCTCTGTCGCTGCATCAACGGTCGATTGTTGCTGTTGGCGCTACAGAATGAAGGCAGTTACGTTCAGAGTTACTCCGGAGTAACTGGGCTTCTATTAAAGCAATGAAAACAAAGAAGTAACGGACGGGGCCACTAGGAATCAAACATTACGTGTCTGTTAGTTTAATGCGGTGACAATTTTGAACGATGAGCTTTGTGATGCGATTGAGTTAACAGCAATTACAGGCACCCAGGTTTTAAGTTGGGCCCTCCACAGACAAACTCACTAAAGTTATCGTCCTTGCCAAGTTTCATTTTACACGCAACTGAATTACACTATTTCTTATGAACTACACATAACCGAGCCAGTAATTCATAACGAAGTTGACTATTCCTACTACCACTCTCGTATTTTTCTTAGGTAAGGAATGAGCAGAATGCTCACACGAGACAGCAGTCTTGCGTCTGTCATGCAATCATCCAGGAAATAATTCCTCCAGCCACAGCAATTCCTTTTGCGACACAGGAATGATTTTACAATTACCTGTGGATGTAATTCGTATTTAACTTTATAAACTGAATATTTAGCAAAAGGGCGAACCGAATTACGTACTGCATAGTGTGAATGAATGCTGCAATTTTGGCGGCAACAAAGAACAACGAGCACAAAATACTAAGACTCGGCTACAGATGTCTGCCACCTTAGAGCCGTAGTGACAGCTGAGACGTCCGTCAAGTCTTAACGGCGGCCACAGCGGCTGATGTCCGCTACAGACGTAGCAGCAGCCCAGACGGACGTGTGACGTCACACGGCACCCCTGTCTCCCTGGAGCACGCGCCACGTGTTTCGCTGTATCTAATCATTTATGTCTCCTTATCGAGCATATCATCACATTCGAACACCAGTATATTTTGTAGGTATCAATATAATCAATTTAAACGATCTTTATAATACCTCGTTACGATCAGAATGATTATTAACAATTTTACATTCAATTTTGTCGGGTACTTATTCGTTAGTTCCTGTCTTTCCTCATTCTACGATGATGAGCCTACAAACCAATTAGCTTTGGAAATAGAACGATTATGTAGATTATTGTGGCTTATATCAGTAAATATCATTTTCTAGTGATGAATACGGTAGGTAGTTTCTGTTGGAACGAACGACGACTTTTGCGATTCACTTTCCGCGTCTGCAATCGAGTTTTAACCGCTATTTCACAGCAATAAAACGTTATCACTGCATGTTAACAAACCGGTGCTCGAAGCTCACATTCCGTATGAGAATGCCGACTTGATAATTAAGAAGCGATAAATCTTTATAGTTCGCCCATTACTACTGCGAAATATTGAAGTGCTTTTATGTGCGGACAGAGTGTGTAAAGTAGTACACAATCGTTTGCTGTCGAAAGGTGGAAGTGTTATGCAAGTAAGAGACCACAAGTCATTAGTAGAAATCAGTAGCATTTTTCATTGAAGAATACGACGAGTAATTTTGATTGGACGGAACGATACCTTTTCGAGTTTGTGTGTAGAAGACCTAACTCTAAATGCTGGTTTTTATAGACTACATACAGTTAGGTATGCCCCACAGAGGTAATTTACAGTTTAAAAGTTTACTCGCTTACAACTTGGATAAACGTAAAGTTTGACTGGTGATTGTGCATTTGTTATAATTTTTTCCCGTTTTCATTTTCTTCATAAAACCGCCATCATTCGCGAGAATGTTATGAACTGTCGATATTGTGGAGCGCCAGCAGCAACAATCAGTCGCTGAAGCATCGACAAAGCTCTGTGGGCCGCAGGAGACGGAGAATTAACGGAAAAATAAACTCAACCTTCTATATTTCTACTGTCTGCGATAGGGATTAAATGCGTTCAGTCAGTACCGTGTCCTTGTGAATCCGACGCTGCTTTTACGATTTTGTGGAACCCGTGCTGGCGTTCGAGTGGCGTGGAGTAACATAGGCGGACGTCTCTTCTAGACGTCATTCAGTGACGTATGTGAGAAAAAGCAAACGTGAGCAGTGTTGTTGGAGCGATGTTTTGTCATCCGGCACCGTTACACATGAGGTGCTGCCCGCAGTCTCAAGAGCTCCGCACTCATTCCTCGATAGAATGAATGTGCTTAAAACGGTAGACCGAACGAGGTGATGCGCCGGTTAGCACACTGGACTCGCATTCGGGAGTACCACGGTTAAAACCCGCATGCGGCCATCCTCGTTTAGGTTTTCCGTATTTCCCTGAATCGCTTCAGGTCAATGCCGAGATGGTTTCTTTGAAAGGGCACTGCCGACTTCCTTCCCCGTCGTTCCCCAATCCGACGACCTGGCTGTTTGGTTCCCTCCCCCATCAAACTCACTAAAACGGTAAACAAGGTGACGATGTCTGCGACGCTGCTTCCACCATGCTTGAAACGTCATCAGGTCTCGGAGATCCTTTGTAGCTCCTCGACGCTAAGACAACAGCCGGCGTGGCGATAGAAGTCGCTGCCGCACATTGTCATCTCTGCGGCCTGTCTTTTCGCGGAACTGATGTTCCTTGGTTGTACCTGAATATAAATAACGTAATTAATATTGCCTAAAACACTGCAGCGAATATTCACATTCATTACTAACTGTTTTCTCGCATTGTCGTCCTAAACATATTCAGGTTTCGTAATATCTTCACTGTTTTCCCATGTGTTTTTTTGGCCCTCGGCAAGCAAATGCACCATTAGCAGTGCAGAAAACTCGCCGCCGTCAAACCAGCATCTGAGACGAATTTGCTAGCCTAGAAAACTGGTTATTATAGTTTGCAAGTATTCTGGAAGCGACAAAGCTTGGTCTATTATTGGCCACACTAAGACAATACATTCAGCACCCCAGCAGCTCCGTCGTTGTAGGAAGTTAAGGAATTTCCAGGGCTTACTTTTCGTCTGGCTCTAGCTTCGATACACTCTAAAAACATCTCAGCCGATTGTATGTAAACACCCAAATAATTTCAACCGAAAGGAGGAGGGCGTCAAATTAAACGGTATATGGATGCCGGTCGCTAAACACCCAAATAATTTCAACCGAAAGGAGGAGGGCGTCAAATTAAACGGTATATGGATGCCGGTGTTAAAGAAGATGTGTACCACCGGTCCACTACTGGGTGATGGCAACGGCGATCGACGGCGACGGACAGCGGCCAATTGCAGTGACGTTTTCAAAACACGTGACGTCACGCCGCGGCGCGGGGGCGCTCGGACACGGAATTTAGCGGCAGTCAGTAGCGAGCCAGTGTGTGTGTTGGACCTTCCATCAAGCTACGGACCCCCTTGAAGATGTCTCCCGCAGTCGGAGACGAAACGTTGGGATTCACCTCAGAATTCATCAACCGACCACGGCATAACAGCCCGGATAATTATAATGGACACAATTATATAGTTGGTAGCTGTAGCCAGGAGAGCTAAAACCAGGCGGAAAGATGTCCGCCGTTTGCGTTTTCAAGGTGTATTAGGCGTAAACTAGAGCAAAAATGGAAAAAAAATGCTTCTTTAGTAGGGTCACTCGATTACAGGCTTGGCGCGTTTGTCAGGGCAGGATCGCTCGTAATGAGTGAGTCGCGAGTGTCGATGTTATGACGTCACCATACTGTCAGTGATAGACGCCCTCCCGAGATCTGAATATATGTAACACCACTGAAGCTAAGGGAACAGTTGATTCTGGGAAGCCCGCCATATTTCTAACATTTGATACTTGCCTAATCTCAGCGTAATATTTCGCTGAGCGTTGTACGCAAAACTATTTGGAGTACTGTTAAAACTAAATATCGAGGAATACACAGATTCCTTTCTATAAGAAAAGGGCTTTACTTTTTCTGTCATCATAGAGGCCGCACAGATCATGATTTCAACCTGTACAGTGGCTGTTCTGCACAGCAGTTCGTCGAATCATCTGCTTCCCGACTTGGGGGAACAGCGTCGCAGACGTCGACACCTTGTCTGGCAGCACGGCGATAGTGATGCGGAGACGAAAAGAAAAGGACCTTTCTGAATTAATCCTGAACTGCTACTAAAGTTCAACTCGACAAGAGCACGGACGTTGCACAAGAATGCCGTCGCGAGAAACACCGTTCCCAGCTGTGACGGAATTTTCCGGCCTACAGCTGTTTTCACAGCAATTTATTGTAAACACCGGGCCATTTTAATTGTCCGTTTACATGACCGTGACGAATTACAGGGTGGTGAAGTAGAAAGAACAGCGAATACGTAGAAAGATAGATCCCTTATCATTTAGCTACAAAATAGCAGGGCAGCAACTGGAAGCAGTTAATTCCATAAATTATCTGGGAGTACGCATTAGGAGTGATTTAAAATGGAATGATCATATAAAGTTGATAGTCGGTAAAGCAGATGCCATACTGAGATTCATTGGAAGAATCCTAAGGAAATGCAATCCGAAAACAAAGGTTACAGTACGCTTGTTCGCCCATTGCTTGAATACTGCTCAGCAGTGTGGGATCCGTACCAGATAGGGTTGATAGGAGAGATAGAGAAGATCCAAGGGAGAGCAGCGCGCTTCGTTACAGGAGCGTTTAGTAATCGCGAAAGCGTTACGGAGATGATAGATAAACTCCAGTGGAAGACTCTGCAGGAGAGATGCTCAGTAGCTCGGTGCGGGCTTTTGTTAAAGTTTCGAGAACATACCTTCACCGAAGAGTCGAGCAGTATATTGCTCCTTCCTACGTATATCTCGCGAAGATACCATGAGGATAAAACCAGAGAGATTAGAGCCCACACAGAAGCATACCGACAGTCCTTCTTTCCACGAACAATAGGAGACTGGAATAGAAGGGTGAACCGATAGAGGTACTCAAGGTACCCTCCGCCACACACCGTCAGGTGGCTTGCGGAGTATGGATGTAGATGTAGATAATCCCAAGGCTTTTCTTGGCAGTAATTTAATCGAAAGAACGTAACATTTCTTATCGTGTTTTCTGTGGATTAAGGGAGACAACGCTATGCCGTTTTAGTCTGTCCCCTAAGCAATGAAACTAAAAGACAGATTTGCCCCGAGTGGAGAAATCGCTTCACCGTATCGCTAGTACGGACGACCTCCAGATTCAGCAGTTGACAAGAGTCTGCTGTCGACGCTTCCTCAGTTCCCAAATAGAGCAGTGCACACACCGAGAGGTGAGTAACATACACGGTAATGAATCAGTTCGTTAAATATACTGATATCAGGTTTCTTTGTTATCTGGTCTCGCTATAAACCTACGGCACAAGAGTAACATACTCTGTGTGGCACGGTGGTGGTACGTGCAGCTACGGTGAAGTATAATCTGTCGAAACAAAGAGGTGCTATCAGTTTCTTCTGACCAGAAGACAGCGTAGCTTCATATACTACCAATATGTTGCCGATTCTAACTGAAAGCACCTAAATACTTCCTCCATAACCGTATCTGCACTGGCTCCAAAACTTTAATAGTAGCTGGAAATTCCGATATTTACGTCGAAGCACCGGTCTGGACGAATCAGAAGAGTCCTGTTGTCTGTGTCATGTAAGAAGGCGGCCCGATTTTCAGCTGTTCTCCTCATCCCCCTCCACTAGCCACTGGCGGCCGCTAATATTCATGCTCTTTCCGAGCGGCTAGCAGCGAGTTACAGCAGGGAGCGAGAATCTCGCTCCTGCGTGCAGCACTGTTGCCGCACTTCGCCACAACCGAACTGTCCATCCAACTATCAATTTCTTTCTTTCCTTTATTTTCTTGCAGCAGTACAGCTGTGAATGTGTATCTTGTAAATGTTTAAGAGCGATTAAAAAAAAAAAAAAAGGTCATATGACGGCAATAAACGTGAAGTGCATCACAAGCAGGCGAGGCGGATTATTTACCTCATTTATAACTTTTTCAAACGTGAATTTAAAAGCGCGTCTCCTACGGTTGATATTTGAAAGCACAACAATGACCCGCAGAACCATGTGGAGTCGGCAAAGAACTGTTAAAGCGAATTGTAAAGGGAAGTGTCAAGAGTGTCGGAACTGTAGAAACGGTTGGTTTCGTGTCGCCGGAAAGCATCGAAATCGCAAAGAACCAGTAACACAAATGGATAGTTTTAACATTGATGTTTTAAAGAGATCCATGTGAATGATGAATGCCTGACATAACAAAAACGTGTTACAATTACGCAGGTTTCAATGGTAAGCGCTTCGTCAAGGTAAAGTACGAGTCAAAGACATTGGTTCCAGATACGTTAAGAAGAGAGTTTTTAGTTCAAACAAATGATATAGGTGCAGCACGAACTACATCCCATATAAAGATTCACGATACAAGAGAAGGAGGTAGGTCAACAGTGTATTACCTCGATGAAACATGGGTCAGTTATAATGATTCCAAGAAGATATGCCGGAAAATTATTGATGGTACTGGCAGTTTTAAATTTCTCATAGGGATAGGTTCTCGGACAATTATTATGCAGGCTGACTCTTCTCGTTTTATTTCCGAGAATAAACTTGTATTTACGTGCAAGTAAAACAGCAGTGACTACCATTCTGGATTAACGCTGCCAGTCTCGTGATGTGATTCACAATTCTTGTCACACCTCGCTTCGAAATCGGTCATTGCCAGTTATAATTAAACTGTTATAGAAAAAACATCAAGTACAAACACCTGAAATGTGGATATTTTTCCCCAGCTTAAAAATAAAAATAGTAAGCATCGTATAATCTAGACTCGTGTCGATCTTCTGCAGCTCGTTAATTTATACTGTACCAGTCACGTGACACAACGTTCACACACGACTTCCTTGCACATGAATGCGGTCACACCATTTTGCGTTTACTCACGTGTCACTGTCATTGTAGCCACATGGAATTAGTTTGGGCAAAGGGTGTTAAGACTGTGTGGAAGAAAAAGAAACAAAACATTCAAGGTAACATACAGTGAATCGCTTGATGAGGCAATAAGCAACGAGGCAACAGACAACATCCTACCTGTACTGTGGGCATAGTCTGTGTGGCATGCTAGGAAGAAGAAATTGACAGGGAAACGATGATTGATATAAGACTTGAACCTATCATCATAAATTTAATACCAGATTGTTCAGAAACAGACTCAAACACAAGTGAAGATGGTATTTCAATGTAGACTTTGGAACAAAGTAATATTTCTTAGTTTTAAAGACTCACGGCTTAAAAATGTGTTTGTCAGCAGATCAGTTGCATACATAATAATGAGAACTTCCTAGCCTTTCGGATTAGGACTTGTATCCTTTTAATTATGCAGACTACAAATATATTGCCCAAGGAGAAGTTAAGCTTCTCCCGCCGTATTGTAAACCTCTGTCATTTTCAAGGCACTTACTGGACAGGGCTCAAAAATGACAATGATGGTTACCTGTCGACATATCGGTAGTTTTCGGTGTTATCGGTCAGATTCCCTGGAGTTATTCGGAGGTTGAGCTTAACTTTTTGCTTCTTCAATTGATTATCGATGCGGTCTCTCACTGCAACATCGAATGTGTTAGTTTACACCCACAATGCCCGTTAACAAAGAAAAATATGACAACTTACTGACCATTCTTACGGTAGTCTTTTACATCAGTCTTTTCTACCACTAATTCTTTTTTTACACGCAGTGATTACACTCAACTACCGTCAAACACACACACACACACACACACACACACACACACACACAGACACACCTTAGACACAGAGCAGAAGCAGTTGTCAAGCAGATATAATGATTTCGGTTGGTGCTCGAAGTTAATTATGTAGTGTATTAAATTTCTACTTATAATGCAGTTCAAATCGCAATAAATGGTAATTATTGCAAGCAGTTTCAATGACGTTTTGAGAAAAATGGTACTTCACTTCTTCACAAAACTGTGTCAGCTGTTCTCGAATATTTACTATTTCCCTCGTAGATTTGAACCTATAATACGATGTACCATAGGCAAACGAGCCTGAATGTTGTCCCTGGCAATGCAGTTCGGCCACGTGGACTTTGTTTGCCCGCTCTCTGCTGCTGGCACGTGCGCAGTTCTCACCCCCGCTCCCCACCCCACCCCCACTCGTCCTTTCCGCTCCGCCTCTGTATGCGGAAGCGCCGCCCTAGGTGACGAGGGCTTTAGTGTGCGTTATTCATGGAAATCTTCAGAGTACAACACACGCCTTGTTATGTAAAAGTCAGTGTATCAATGACTAATTAAAAATTCTAGTAGTACACCGTATTCAAGTACAGCAACTGTGTTTCCCGTAATTGGGTCACGGTTTTCAAAGGTTATGCACACGTACGATTCGCGCCAATTTCTACAGTTTTCTAGTAAGGACTATTTAACACGACGGAGAGTGCACAGCACATTTGGTAGAAGCAGATATTAATGATAAATTTATTCTCTAAAATGTAAACTTTCACGGCCGGAAATATCATGTCCATTATAATTATCCGGGCTGTTATGCCGTGGTCGGTTGATGAATTCTGAGGTGATTCCCAACGTTTCGTCTCCGACTGCGGGAGACATCTTCAAGCGGAATATTACCGTAATTTACAAGCCCACCAGGAAGATACAGGAATACCTTAGGCCTGCCAAGGACGCTCGCAAACCATTGGAAAAATCTGGAGTGTATAGGATCCCATGCAGCTGTGGTGATGTTTATGTGGGTACCACCAAAAAAACTGTTTCTAAACGTTTGGAAGAGCACAAGGGAAATTGTAGAAGAGGAGAAACGGAACGATCAGCTGTTGCGGAGCATGCTTTCCAGCCAGGGAACCACAATATTCGTTTCGAGGAGACGCAAGTACTAGCGGCCACGAGCGGATACTACGAAAGGCTCTACAGAGAGGCAATCGAAATCGCTAAACACCCAAATAATTTCAACCGAAAGGAGGGCGTCAAATTAAACGGTATATGGATGCCGGTGTTAAAGAAGATGTGTACCACTCGTCCACTACTGGGTGATGGCAACGGCGATCGACGGCGACGGACAGCGGCCAATTGCACTGACGTTTTCAAAACACGTGACGTCACGCCGCGGCGCGGGAGCGCGCGGACACGGAATTTAGCGGCAGTCAGTAGCGAGCCAGTGTGTGTGTTGGACTTTCCATCAAGCTACGGACCCCCTTGAAGATGTCTCCCGCAGTCGGAGACGAAACGTTGGGAATCACCTCAGAATTCATCAACCGACCACGGCATAACAGCCCGGATAATTATAATGGACAAATTTATTCTCTGTCGTCATCAAGGCATCTTTGATGTGGCCGGAGTGTGTAAGATGTCGCAGAACTACTTTGCAGAGAAAGATGCAACTACAACGTTAAGACTTTGGCAACAGAAGTTGCGCGTTTCGATTGTCGAGACAGAAATGAAACCGCTGGAAATTTGTGCGTTTGGCACGTGTAGCCCACACTGTTCGAAACGAGCTGTTAGTTATACGCCATTTATATGTTAAAACGGAATAGCACAAGCTACGCAGCAAACAATTTCCAAAATCCATGGGTTGGATGAATGTGCGGATCTAGGCTATGTTGGTCGTCAGATCGAAAACTCTACGAATGGCGAAAATTTTTGACACGACAGAACGTTCCTCTCTAACCCACTATTACGAATTTACTCTACAAGTAAGGTTTTCTGATACATCACGCTTCTCATCTCGATATTGTGTCGGCATCTGTACTGGATTAATCAGAAGCCATAGCGTTTCATTCCGTATAAAAACAGGACACTACGGATGTTTCTTATTAAAGCATAATGACACGCAGTCCTGAGGAAAGGACCAGAAAAATATGTGCTTCCCGTGAAACTGACATTTAGTCTTCTGTGGAAGCGGCCACCTAAATGAGCCACAGTCCAACAAGAACAGGAATTCTCAAATTACTGCAATTCTGTCGTTTGTGTAAATAAAGAATTGTCAGGACAGTGTTTGAAACGTTTGCTGTCGCTCTACCTGGCCAAACGTAACAAGGACAGTTATCGCATTAACATTGCGACTATTGGAGAAAGTAGGTTAATTGACTTACTACATGTGTGACACTAATACAACAAGATCATTTTTGAAATCAGTAATTGATTCCAGGTGTAGATAATGTAACTGTCTAATCCATTTGGTTCAGAACCTCACAGCAAGGATAGATGCACCCGCTGTATATTTGTGTACCTCTGTGGTCGAACGCATGAAACTTGGTGTGAGTCCACAGTTTCACATGCGCCAACGAGCGGCCTATAACGCAATCACGCGCAGTAAAATAAAGCTTTGGTGATCTTCGTTCTCCCGATCGGCGCCGCCCTGCGACACGACAAAATAACACCACTGAAACAAGCTTTTCCCTGTTCATCGCCTTTTCAGAGAAATTAATTGTTGGCTAGAATGTGGCCCTCCTCCTCTCATGTGGAGTGTGTAAAGACCCTCGACGAATCGTTTTTCATCTGTTACCGTTTAACGAATGCAATTTGTACAAACAGAAGGTGAACAGCTGGATACATTGCCACGATCTAAAACAAGTTCTCACACTTGGGTTTAGATTTCGCATCGATAAAAAACAGATGATGCTGTCAACTTCATTGTTACTTGTTCACAAACAGTGGCTGGTGACATATCCGCTAATACTACGTACGTGATTAGGAGTTCGCCTTGACTTTGCTAGGCAGTTACACGTCTTCAAAACCATGGACTGTAAATACGTTCCACCCCTTACTGCTATTCCTATTCCTCACTACGCAAGTCATCCAGGTGAGTATAATAAACGTATCACATGCGTTAATTGGTTTGGATAAAAACGTTTAGACGGTATTTTTTGACGATTTCTACACGTTTTCCGGAAGATCTTCTCACACAATCGCCTCCTTCTCGGGACTGTAGAATAACATCAGCTGGAGGCAGCTGAGACAGAATGCCGTCCATGAATGTGTCGAGTGCGAAACAGGAAGTGTGCGGATGCGTTAAGATGGTAAAACTGGCCAGCGACTGTCAGTGTGACTCACATGTGGGAGTGGACACGCGTCTCGCAACTTGAGGGATACGCGAGGTTGTGGTGTGGGTACATTTTAAAAATGTAGTCTCTGCGTCAAATATAGATTCGCTCTTATTAAGACGATTAACTCATGCATGCAAATTTCTCTGTCGCTCTCGTTTACTTCATATAACAGCCATTACTCGCGGGAGCGTTACAAGTGGCAACAATCCGCGATGCTAACAGCAACAATCAGTCGCTGAGGCAGTGACAAAGCTCTGTCAACGAAAAAATAAATTCGACTTATCTGTGTATACCCCCCCATGAACCATGGACCTTGCCGTTGGTGGGGAGGCTTGCGTGCCTCAGCGATACAGATGCCCATACCGTAGGTGCAACCACAACGGAGGGGTATCTGTTGAGAGGCCAGACAAACATGTGGTTCCTGAAGAGGGGCAGCAGCCTTTTCAGTAGTTGCAGGGGCAACAGTCTGGATGATTGACTGATCTGGTCTTGAAACACTAACCAAAACGGCCTTGCTGTGCTGGTACTGCGAACGGCAGAAAGCAAGGGGAAACTACAGCCGTAATTTTTCCCGACGACATGCAGCTCTACTGTATGATTAAATGATGATGGCGTCCTCTTGGGTAAAATATTCCGGAGGTAAAATAGTCCCCCATTCGGATCTCCGGGCGGGGACTACTCAAGAGGACGTCGTTATCAGGAGAAAGAAAACTGGCGTTCTACGGATCGGAGCGTGGAATGTCAGATCACTTAATCGGGCCGGTAGGTTAGAAAATTTGAAAAGGGAAATGGATAGGTTAAAGTTAGATATAGTGGGAATTAGTGAAGTTCGGTGGCAGGAGGAACAAGACTTTTGGTCAGGTGATTACAGGGTTATAAATACAAAATCAAATAGGGGTAATGCAGGAGCAGGTTTAATAATGAATAAAAAAATAGGAGTGCGGGTTAGCTACTACAAATAGCATAGTGAACGCATTATTGTGGCCAAGATAGACACAAAGCCCATGCCTACTACAGTAGTACAAGTTTATATGCCAACTAGCTCTGCAGATGATGAAGAAATAGATGAAGTGTACGACGAGATAGAAGAAATTATTCAGGTAGTGAAGGGAGACGAAAATTTAATAGTCATGGGTGACTGGAATTCGTCAGTAGGAAAAGGGAGAGAAGGAAACATAGTAGGTGAATATGGATTGGGGGGAAGAAATCAAAGAGGAAGCCACCTTGTAGAATTTTGCACAGAGCATAACTTAATCATAGCTAACACTTGGTTCAAGAATCATGAAAGGAGGTTGTATACATGGAAGAAGCCTGGAGATACTGACAGGTTTCAGATAGATTATATAATGGTAAGACAGAGATTTAGGAACCAGGTTTTAAATTGTAAGACATTTCCTGGGGCAGATGTGGACTCTGACCACAATCTATTGGTTATGAACTGCAGATTGAAACTGAAGAAACTGCAAAAAGGTGGGAATTTAAGGAGATGGGACCTGGATAAACTGAAAGAACCAGAGGTTGTAGAGAGTTTCAGGGAGAGCATAAGGGAACAATTGACAGGAATGGGGGAAAGAAATACAGTAGAAGAAGAATGGGTAGCTCTGAGGGATGAAGTGGTGAAGGCAGCAAACGATCAAGTAGGTAAAAAGACGAGGGCTAATAGAAATCCTTGGGTAACAGAAGAAATATTGAATTTAATTGATGAAAGGAGAAAATATAAAAATGCAGTAAATGAAGCAGGCAAAAAGGAATACAAACGTCTCAAAAATGAAATCGACAGGAAGTGCAAAATGGCTAAGCAGGGATGGCTAGAGGACAAATGTAAGGATGTAGAGGCTTGTCTCACTAGGGGTAAGATAGATACTGCCTACAGGAAAATTAAAGAGACCTTTGGAGAGAAGAGAACCACTTGTATGAATATCAAGAGCTCAGATGGAAACCCAGTTCTAAGCAAAGAAGGGAAGGCAGAAAGGTGGAAGGAGTATATAGAGGGTTTATACAAGGGAGATGTACTTGAGGACAATATTATGGAAATGGAAGAGGATGTAGATGAAGACGAAATGGGAGATAAGATACTGCGTGAAGAGTTTGACAGAGCACTGAAAGACCTGAGTCGAAACAAGGCCCCGGGAGTAGACAACATTCCACTAGAACTACTGATGGCCTTGGGAGAGCCAGTCATGACAAAACTCTACCATCTGGTGAGCACGATGTATGAGACAGGCGAAATACCCTCAGACTTCAAGAAGAATATAATAATTCCAATCCCAAAGAAAGCAGGTGTTGACAGATGTGAAAATTACCGTACTATCAGTTTAATAAGTCACAGCTGCAAAATACTAACGCGAATTCTTTACAGACGAATGGAAAAACTGGTAGAAGCCGACCTCGGGGAAGATCAGTTTGGATTCCGTAGAAATGTTGGAACACGTGAGGCAATACTGACCTTACGACTTATCTTGGAAGAAAGATTAAGAAAAGGCAAACCTACGTTTCTAGCATTTGTAGACTTAGAGAAAGCTTTTGACAATGTTGACTGGAATACTCTCTTTCAAATTCTGAAGGTGGCAGGGGTAAAATACAGGGAGCGAAAGGCTATTTACAATTTGTACAGAAACCAGATGGCAGTTATAAGAGTCGAGGGGCATGAAAGGGAAGCAGTGGTTGGGAAAGGAGTGAGACAGGGTTGTAGCCTCTCCCCAATGTTATTCAATCTGTATATTGAGCAAGCAGTAAAGGAAACAAAAGAAAAATTCGGAGTAGGTATTAAAATTCACGGAGAAGAAGTAAAAACTTTGAGGTTCGCCGATGACATTGTAATTCTGTCAGAGACAGCAAAGGACTTGGAAGAGCAGTTGAACGGAACGGACAGTGTCTTGAAAGGAGGATATAAGATGAACATCAACAAAAGCAAAACGAGGATAATGGAATGTAGTCAAATTAAGTCGGGTGATGCTGAGGGAATTAGATTAGGAAATGAGACACTTAAAGTAGTAAAGGAGTTTTGCTATTTAGGGAGTAAAATAACCGATGATGGTCGAAGTAGAGAGGATATAAAATGTAGACTGGCAATGGCAAGGAAAGCGTTTCTCAAGAAGAGATTTAGGTGTCAGGAAGTCGTTTCTGAAAGTATTTGTATGGAGTGTAGCCATGTATGGAAGTGAGACATGGACGATAACTAGTTTGGACAAGAAGAGAATAGAAGCTTTCGAAATGTGGTGCTACAGAAGAATGCTGAAGATAAGGTGGGTAGATCACGTAACTAATGAGGAGGTATTGAATAGGATTGGGGAGAAGAGAAGTTTGTGGCACAACTTGACTAGAAGAAGGGATCGGTTGGTAGGACATGTTTTGAGGCATCAAGGGATCACAAATTTAGCATTGGAGGGCAGCGTGGAGGGCAAAAATCGTAGAGGGAGACCAAGAGATCAATACACTAAGCAGATTCAGAAGGATGTAGGTTGCAGTAGGTACTGGGAGATGAAGAAGCTTGCACAGGATAGAGTAGCATGGAGAGCTGCGTCAAACCAGTCTCAGGACTGAAGACCACAACAGCAACAACATCTGTGTATAATGTTTCGCACTTTCGTTTCAGACAAAAATATTTGCAGTACTGTTATCAACGCAAAACCGGGGGTACAGACTTTTTTAAATCATAATATTGCTTAACGGTTTCTGTTATCAGAGAAGCCACACTGATCAGATTTCGCAACAGTAATTTCAATCGAGACAGCGGCGTTCCTCCAGACCAATTCGTCACCGACATGTTCCCTGGCAGCACGACGACAGTGATACGTTGCCGAGGAAAAGGGCGATGGACCTTTTTAAAATAATGTGGAACTGCTACTAAAGTTTTAACTCGACAAGAGCACGGACGGCGTCTGACGCAAGAATGCCGTCGCGAGCAACTCCGTTCCCAGTTGTAACGGAATTTTCTGGCCACAGCAGGTGTCGGGGCAGTTTATTATAAACGCCGTGCCGTTTTAATCGTCCGTTTATATGAACTGAGGAACTACCGAGCGGCGAACTGGAAGGAATTGCGATTACGGTGATGAGGTGAAGGCTTTTCTTAGTTGTAGTTTAATCGGGAGAGCGTAAAATTTCTTATCGCGTTTTCTGTGGGTTGAGGGAGACAACACAATGCTCTTTCAGTCTATTCCCGCAAGCGATGAAACTAAAAAACAGAAAATTTACCCAGAGTTGATCAACTCGCTTCATCGCCTCGTTAGTAAGGGCGACGTCATTTCATGGCGTCTCTGGTTTGCGACCGGAGTTTCAGCTGTGGGCAAAAGTTTACTACCGTTACTAACTAGAGACGCATCCTTACTTCTCAAATAAAGCATTGCATACACAGAGAGCTGAATAACATACACAGAAATCAATGGGAGGAACTTATATATAATGATTTCATCGTATTTTTTTCTTTCTGGTCTCAATGTATACCTGCGGCACAACACTTTCATAGCATGTGTGACGTTGTGGTCCACGTAGAGGAACGGTTAAATATAATCTGTCGGAACTAAGAGGTGCTATCAGTTTCTTAAGATCAGAAGACAACGTAGCTTCATTTGTTAGAAATCTTGATTACAGTGAAAGCTGCTAATATTGCCTCTTAAACCGTATGTGGATAAACTCCAAAACAGTAACTGCTAGTTTCGACATTTACTTCGAAGCATCGAGTTGAACGGAACAGAAGTAGTATGCGTCATCCACAGAAATGTGATGATTACCTTACACGCTTGCTTATGCAAAGTCAGTGTATTAAAAACAAATTAAAGATTCTAGTAGAAGACAGTGGTTTTAGCTTAGCAACTGTGTTTGCCCTAATTGGGACATGGTTTTCAAAGATTAGGTACATGTACGATGGGTGCCAATTCGTACTACATTTTTCTAGTATGGACTTTCCGGACACGTCGGAGAGCGGACACCAAACTTCGTACGAGCACCTAGTAATGATAACTTTCTTCTCTATTGCCATCAAGGCAACTTTCATACCGATTTGATACTTGGCTGGAATGTGTAAGAAATCACAGCACTACTTGGCGGAGGAGGAAGCATACTCCAACAAAAACCCTTTGGCAACAAAGGTTGTACGATTCTATTGTCGATGCAGAAAATAAAATGGAAATTTGTGCGTTTGGCACTTGTGATCATCGTTTTCGTAACGATCGATAAGATGTACGCCATTTGCATGTACTGAGAGTATATTAAAGCTGTAGTAGGACAAAAATTACACGATTCAAATGCTAAAACTTAATAATAGGACAAATCTTTTGCAATACTAAGCGTATCATCGTCAGTAAGAAGACTGTAAGGCCAAGCTCTGTCGATGGTAGGGGCTGTATGTGTGGTGCTGCAGAGTCGGTCGTAATAAACAGGACGAGTGTGTCCATGTTATGACGTCACGGCTGTGTATCACGGAACGTGGCCGGCCGCGATCAGTGCAGAATATGTGTACATTTTCTAAAGTAGGTGTCTACATCTGCACATTATGCGTTTCCCGGGCTGGATGCACGGCAGTGAATTATCGGCAGTGCTTAATATGGAAGTGGTTGCAGACTGACATGTGGAACAAAAGTCGAAATAGTTTGCCCAGTCACGTAGCAATGAGGAATTCTTGAACACTCTCTTTCAAAAGAAACAATTTTAACCCAAATGACTGTACAAACCTGTTTAAAAATCCTTGCATGCGTTGAAGGTATGGATGCATGTTGGTCGTCAGATCTAAAAGACGCTCTTGACCGCTCGTCGTTTCGACTGTCCAAGCGTGTCACGTAAGTGGCCGTAACTTTTCCCTGGCTTCACCTACAAGCACAAAACTTTTCCACTGCCATCACGCCATTGACGCTAGAATGTGACATAATTTTCAACTTGATACGCCAAAGTCTTCCTCTGTTTGTAGTTTATTCATACTTGAAAAGAAAGTTACGCTGCTAGAAATTCTTGCAAAAACTGGCAACAGGTGCTTGTTTTTCTTTGTGCGTTGTATTTTATTGACACGTCCGCCATATTCAGTGAGAAACACCGAACGACACAGCGTATGTTTGTATAGTCGTGGTGTACTTCAAGAAAGGGAACTCTTCTTTCATCGTTTTAGAGGAAGAACACTTTCTTCTCCTCGTATTAAGGCACGCGAGTTAGTTTTACACACAACAGCCAACAGACAATGGGGCGCACTCAAGCGAGCTCGCCGAAACCTGTGTGGCAACTGCCGCCTGCCTCTCACTGTAGTCTGTAACAGTCCGGAGACATCGCGTCGTTGGCGTCTGCTTGGCTCAGCCCTTCGGAGGTTCGAGTCCTCCCTAGGGCGTGTGTGTGTGTGCTGTCCTTAGTGTAAGTTAGTTTAACTTGGATTAAGTAGTGTGCAATCCTAGGGACCGATGACGTCAGCAGTTTAGTCCCATAGGGACCCAACACCACCACGTCGGTTGCATCGACTACAAATGTGTCATATGACCGTGAATAGCTAATGCGTAAGTACGAATACAATCTTCTGTTCGCATCTATCCTCATCCCGTGACGAAAATACAGCGTCTTGGTTCCATTGTTGCGTTCACCAGAAGTGGTATTGGGAAATCGGTTTACGAAATCTGATTTTGGGAGCCCCATGTAGGAAGGGGGCGGCGGGGGGTTGTTACCAACTGTATAGCACGGAACGAGATGAACGGACTGTGGCGTGGATCAACGCAGTCGGTCCGGCAGTGCCGACACGGACGTAGACGCCTCGCTCGCTCTGCTGCAACCGTTCCCTCGCATGCCGCGGGCCGAGCTAGCAACCAACGAGTTAAAATTTCATAGAGTGGCTATAGGTCCGCCATGTTTGAAGCAAATTGAAGTTCTGGCCGCCATGTTTTCTTTAGCCAAGGCATTCGTCTGCTGTGTCCCGCCCCCTTGTAACTGCGTTTGACTTACTTGAAATAGCCCATACTAGCTTTATTTTTTCTAAAACAAGCAATAGACAGCAGTGATTTCAGTGTACAGTGACAGCAAAAAGGGATGTTTTTGTCGAAATATGGCTAAACTTTTCGATGTAGATAACACTACAAGACAACTCAAATAAGTCTGTCCATCCACTATAACGTTACTTGTTGCCCGTAAATTAATGCAATTAGAGCAGGTACCACCAGAATATTACGGTGAAACTTCTAAACATGCTGTGGTTAACTATTAGAAACAGTAACGGGCGCAGAAATGCGATATTTTTGTCGCTATTTCAAAGTAAACAGTCAAAGCCTCAAAAACCAGTACACTGTGAACGAGAATTTATTTGAAATATGTGTTACAAGTAGTTAACACAAGCATAGTAATTCAATAACAAAGTCGAAGCGTTCTTGGGTGGGGTAATTTCACAAATTTTCGTAAGTAGCTGTATGCCTTGGCAGAATAAAAGTGTAGGGTCAGGGCAAATTTCCTTATTTGCTGAGAATAATGGCATACTTTAGCACTGCACTGAAGTTCCAATACCTCCTTCAACAAACCAACTACATGTTCACTGTTTAACATATCAGAAACTGAACTACATAGCCTTCTTCTCAAACCAGCAACTAAAGTCTGTAACTGCACTATTCTTCTTTTGTGTCGTACACTAAGTTGCTTCATTTGCTTTATCCGCTTCTTTGGTCGCACATTCTCTGCTTGTACTCTGTTATATTGTGTTTTCAACTTCTTTGGGCTTGGTAGACAGTAATTGTGGTCAGCAGAAACAGATGTGGGTCCGACAGGCACTGAAAGAATGTAGTTACATAATAAGTTTATAACAGAGTTACACCATAAGAATTATAATAGAAAGTATGTAATTGAAAGTAATAAGAACACGGAGTAAAATTAAATTATTGACTTACTTTGTGCTAATGATGTCACTGTAATAGCACTATCTTGCAAATTGTCGAAAGATCGCTTTCTGGTTTGTGGTCGTAATACTTTATCTTGCTTTTGTAAATGTGGTGGAAAGTTAAAGATAGTAGGTACTGGTTTTGACAAAAGGCGCCTCTGGACATTTGTGTGGTACATATATTTCTCTTCAAAATGAGCTGAACCGAGGTAACTGGCTGTAGTAGGAAACCAGTTTTCTCGCTTCATATTTATAACCCATCTTTTTGTAATTTCCTTATCTTTTAAAGGAAATCTGTAATCAACGATAAATAAATTACTTCCTGCATTTGTCTTAAGCATAATTACAGTTCCAATGCAAATGACTCTTTAATAAACATTAAAAAACGTGTGTCGTATTTCGGTACTAATATACTTACTTATAATATGAAATATTTGTTGTTTTATCGCTGCGATTTGTGCAGTTGAACGCTGAACACACTGCAGGCATGTTGACTTCATATTTTGTAACAAAAAAGTCAACTAGAAAAGTTAAATATGGCAGCCGCGCGCCGCGGCTGTCTGTGCGGCCCAGCTGTGGCGGAGCGGCCAGGCGTGTGTCGGCGTGCGGCGCAGTCCCGCCTCTCGGCGAGAACACCAGAGACAGGTGGGGCGGGCAGCCGGCCTCCACTGGGGTACTTGGAAGCTGCGGATGTCGTTCTGCTCGCTTTTGTGTGGCTTGTCGCGTAAATCACGACGGAACTGCTCTTGTTTAATACATTGTCTTACTTTAACAATTAGGATCGATACGAACAAAGAGATGGCGATTAGTGTGTTAAATTAGCGCGTCGAGTGTTTAATGATTTATTACTCGTTATTTATCGCCTTGTTACAGTCGTTTAATCACTGATACCTTGACCGAGAATAGCGTGCAACGAACGGAAAATAGCGCCACATTCAGTCGGGCAGTGTTTCGATGTACCATTGTCGATTCCTGCAGATTTCTCGTACCACAGTTGTTGGAAACGAAAACCACGCGTTCCTGGTTACGTCACTGGAACGAAATAACCAATGTTCGTAGAGGACGCAAGTATGCGAAAACCATCAAACAGTCAGCACTTGGGACTGAGTGAGTTTTAGTGCTACACGGCGTCTGTTGTCACTGATTCCAGCAGCCGTGGTTGTCTGTAATTCTGGACCGCCAGCCGAGAGTGACAGCAGGTTACCTCTGTTGCGGCTTGCAGTGCTGACAGAAGTTTATTTTTCAATATTTCGCTTAATTTGGCCGAATTTGAACACCTAAAATGTTGTAAGGTACTCATTCAAAGGTATAACCTGCCGTTACGGCTTTCACACAGTAAGAAAAGTATCACAGTTGTAAACTTAAGGCGTGTCGCGAGGTAACGTAATGCACGGCGCTGAAATACGCGAACGTTATACACCCAGTATTTGAGCACTTGGCGACTTCGAACACACGTTGAGAATAATTTCAAACCGTTCCTCAACTTTTGCTCACTTACATGCTTAATGTCAGATATTACAGGCGTTAACCCATCTGCAAAGTAATCAGATGTCCGAAGTTGTTTAGTGCATAGGCATTCCGAATCCTGTACTCCACTCGCCAATCAGAACTCGTGGCGTCATACCGACATGTTTCTGACGATGAAACGCAGCACTTGTGTTTATTTCGGTATTTTTACAGTTTTCTGGAATTTAGGTTGTGATCCACGAGCGATCTGTTGTTTTCCCCAACCTACGTTACACTGAGGCGAAGATTTGGTTCCTTGTTGGCGAATTCTTGAAAATTTATCGTAATGTTTGCGTTTCATGAAATAAAACTTCCTTATTCTTTTTTATCGTTCTGTGACGTCACGTTTCGTTTGTGATTTGCTGATCAAAGAGAAGCGATCACACACCACAATTTTTTTGCTCTATTCAAGTCTGCAGCGCCGGCTGGAGTGGCCGAGCGGTTCTAGGCGCTACAGCCTGCTAGCGCGCGACCGCTGCGGTCGCAGGTTCGAATCCTCCCTCGGGCATGGATGTGTGTGATGTCCTTACGTTAGCTAGGTTTAAGTAGTTCTAAGTTCTAGGGGACTGATGACCACAGGAGTTAAATCCCATAGTGCTCAGAGCCATTGGAACCCAACTCTGCAGTGCTTTATCTGGCTGTCACGTGTTATTATTTGCCTGATAAGAGGCAAAGCAACGCATGAGAGGGCTTTGAGACGCGTCGTGTTCTCTGCGGCTTGTTGTGCAGAAAAGTTGTCGCAATCGTGCTTGCGCATTAGTCGTATCTTACGTGACCAAAGAATGAATGATGGTGATTGACTGTCACTTGCCAACTTCTTTATCTGACGTTCAAATGGCACGATTAAAATGCAGTGTAAATTTTTATGTGCGACCTATAACGACGGCAGAATCTAGATTTAATTTGTGCCATTTCCAGTGCAATATTTGCCAGAATCGAGGTAGATTTGTTATTAGTTTCCGTCAGAGCACTGAATCACGTCGGAATTACATTTGTGGCGGCATTTGCTAATTATATTTGACTGAAACCTATAGCAAATATTATGTCGTTTAGGCAGATACTGTTACAGAAGCCTTACCCGTTACTGATGGTAAGTCACTTTTAGGGAATTATCGGTAGCCACTGACGCCAGATTTACCGACACTTTAGCATGATAAAGTACTCAAAATCTTGAAGACTTCTGAAATGTCGTATATCATTTAGACTGCATATCGTCATGAAACGCTAATTTGAGTACCAAAACTATGAAATTGCCAACTTTAACTTCGCAAACACATAGATCAGCACAGCGACTGTTCAGTTTGCTCGCCGCATCCAGTCGCAGCACAGGACGCGTGATGTCACATAAGAGTGACTGTCTTCACACGTGAGGGACGGGATGATTAAATAAAAGTTCCACGAATTTTATGAATAATGCGTAACCCGAAATCTGAGCTCCAAATGGCTCTCACTTTCGTGACACTGAAGTATGTGTGTGTGTGGTGGTTTCCGTTCTTATACTCGGCTGTCACAAAATGTGCAACGCAATTGATGCACCGAATTGAAGACCTGTCCAAAACGTCTCGTGGGTAGCGAGATTAGTAGTGCTGAATTGTCGGGAAATGTGACGTTGACGGATGAAGAGTGGCCGCAGCCAAAACAGTTTCAGAAAAAGGCCGCCATTTAATCGATAATGTGTGTTATTCGCTCTCTGAAGCACACATCGATTGCCCATAATTACGGATTAAGGCCGCTGGTGACTTACGAATGTGTACAATGTTTCTGGGTGCTTTTAATTCTTCACTTGTTCTGTCCACCAGCAGAATCTTTGACAGTGTGGTGTCTCACACGATACTTGGGCTGGCAGTAACGGTACTGTACCACTGGGTGCTCAGAATCTGAAGTTGAGCCACTCACAGAGGTCCAGTGTGGACTGTAACTATTGTATGGCAGCGAAATTTGGTATACTAAAGCCCCCTTGTGGAACCGATCTGCACTGGAAAGCAATTATTTCCGATTTTGGCCACCAAATGCCTCTATCAACGGAAGAAAAACGTATAGAAATGTTTCCATATGTAATGGATTGGCAACGGAACGTGGGCAGGAAGAGTCAAAAAAGTGAGAAAGGCAGAATGTAGAACTTGTTATTAACCGCCAGCTGCAGAATTTGTTCAGTATGAGCACCGAAGACTTCGGCGAGACGTTGCACAACGACAGATTCGCACCTGGTAACTAAAATCGGAACTGATTTCCTCCGGCGCAAACTGGTTTCGCATTAACGCTTTAGCATACCTGCCAAATTTCGTTGCCATACGGTAATTACAGACCACAATGGACCTCGGTGAGTGGCTACATTTTACTTACGAGCACTTGGTACTTCCACGCCTCTGCTGAAGAAAAAAGCGATTTAGTAGTTAGCCAGTTAAAAAAAGTCTGCAGTTGTCTGACTTCCGTCTTGTTTCACCTTTTTGAAGCATCAACACTCCTTAGGTTCTGCAAATACCCGTCTTCCCAGTACAGGCGACTGTCTAAACTGGAGCAGGTCGCAGCTACCGATAGGGGGCGTCGACATTGCCCCGTGGCGTAATGATGTACTCCGTGACGTCATATATACTTGGATACAACAGAACGCGGTGATGTTTACATGGCTGCTATATTACGTATTTTTTCTAATATAGGTTGTGGTGGAAAAGTGATGCGTTGCATACCCCGAGGTCTAGGCTGGGTGGACAGGTTACAGTACGGCTATGAGTTAGCGGAGCCAAAGAAATAGAGTGTTACAGTAACGATAATTCTGGCTGTGTCAGATATTTTATGCACGTTACATTTCGACGAGTGTCTTATATCCGTTTTGATGTCGTCATGGATCCTAATACAGTTGGAAGGGTAGGTTCAGTATTTTTCAGTATTGGGCACAGTTCGTAGCTAGCGTAAACGTACGTTTACACCTGTGTAAATTCGCGTGTGCACAAGACGGACGCAGCCCCTGCACAAAGAGGCATCGGTGCAGCCAGCCTCGTACGCCTGTTGACACGTGGGCGCGGGCAGTCAACACGTCCCAGGCCAATACAGGCCGTGCTGTCCCGTCCACGGTTTTGTTTCGTTTGCTCCGTTTTGCTGCGTCGCACTATTAAGTTCTAGTCTTTCGTGCGCTTTCAAATTTTTGTTAACCCATTGGCCGAGTGGCCTAAAAAGGAACAAATGGATCTGAAGAATATTATCGTGCATACTTATGACGCGAGTTATCGGTAACTTCTAGTGTGTCTTCTGAATGATGTAATGGATAATCGAGTTGAACTTTTTAGTGCTAATGTTATGAGGAAACGTGCTTTCCAATGCAGTGGTAACGCCTATCAATTGCTAATGGCCTTTTGAATAATATTCATGTTGATTTGAGACACACTATATAGTGCCTGCTATCTATCGCTGCATTCTCGAAAACAGCATGAGGAAGTAGGCTGTAGTAAAATTATAAAGATTACAACTTAGAGCAGTCAACCACGAATGTGATATGCAAAGTTTATTTACACAAAACCATTGCCGGTTGCCGATTTTCAAAAACAAGTTGTTAGATGCCTTTCAAAAGCTGATCAGTACTTGCGTTAACCGCCATTTAAAAGAATATTCCTTTCTGTGCAAAATATCAAACCTTCACGATCGGTTTTTCTCTGGAGATGTGAAATTATCGACTAAATTTTCCCATGCAAATGACGTCGGAGCTTTGTGTTCGGACACTACATTACTAAATGGAACGCAACAGTGAACCCAGCTACAGATTCAGTATGCCTTAAATGAAAAATAAACGGGAAGCAGGATGATTCGTGAGTGGTAACGAAAACGATTGTACATTATCTGTACATGTCATCGATATAGTACAGGCCCATCTGCCCTTCAAAGAAAGTTAGAACAGTTACTGTGGCATGTATCTTGTAATCGGTATTTCAGGTAAGGAAAGGAGCCACTCGATTCTATAAGTAAATTGTCAGTAAGACGTGAATTAAAAGTTAATGAATAGCAGCACTGACAGCTCACCATACCTGTTACAAAACACTATCAAACATAAATTTCTCAGCATTGTTTTGCAGGAAGAATAAAGTTATTGGGGTATTAAGTTTTCATTCTTGAGGCTGCACAGAAAGAAGTTCTAGATTTAATTACGGAATTCAAACACACGACATCTACGAGGGCAGTTCAATAAGTAATGCAACACTTTTTTTTTCTGAAACAGGGGCTGTTTTATTCAGCATTAAAATACACCAGGTTATTCCCCAGTCTTTTAGCTACACAACACTATTTTTCAACGTAATCTCCATTCAATGCTACGGCCTTACGCCACCTTGAAATGAGGGCCTGTATGCCTGCACGGTACCATTCCACTGGTCGATGTCGGAGCCAACGTCGTACTGCATCAATAACTTCTTCATCATCCGCTTAGTGCCTCCCACGGATTGCGTCCTTCATTGGGCCAAACATATGGAAATCCGACGGTGCGAGATCGGGGCTGTAGGGTGCATCAGGAAGAACAGTCCACTGAAATTTTGTGAGCTCCTCTCGGGTGCGAAGACTTGTGTGAGGTCTTGCGTTGTCATGAAGAAGAAGTTCGTTCTGATTTTTGTGCCTACGAACACGCTGAAGTCGTTTCTTCAATTTCTGAAGAGTAGCACAATACACTTCAGAGTTGATCGTTTGACCATGGGGAAGAACATCGAACAGAATAACCCTTTCAGCGTCCCAGAAGACTGTAACCATGACTTTGCCGGCTGAGGGTATGGCTTTAAACTTTTTCTTGGTAGGGGAGTGGGTGTGGCGCCACTCCATTGATTGCCGTTTTGTTTCAGGTTCGAAGTGATGAACCCATGTTTCATCGCCTGTAACAATCTTTGACAAGAAATTGTCACCCTCAGCCACACGACGAGCAAGCAATTCCGCACAGATGGTTCTCCTTTGCTCTTTATGGTGTTCGGTTAGACAACGAGGGACCCAGCGGGAACAAACCTTTGAATATCCCAACTGGTGAACAATTGTGACAGCACTGCCAACAGAGATCTCAAGTTGAGCACTGAGTTGTTTGATGGTGATCCGTCGATCTTGTCGAACGAGTGTGTTCGCACGCTCCGCCATTGCAGGAGTCACAGCTGTGCACGGCCGGCCCGCACGCGGGTGATCAGACAGTCTCGCTTGACCTTGCGGCGATGATGACACACGCTTTGCCCGACGACTCACCGTGCTATTGTCCACTGCCAGATCACCGTAGACATTCTGCAAGCGCCTATGAATATCTGAGATGCCCTGGTTTTCCGCCAAAAGAAACTCGATCACTGCCCGTTGTTTGCAACGCACATCCGTTACAGACGCCATTTTAACAGCTCCGTACAGCGCTGCCACCTGTCGGAAGTCAATGAAACTATACGAGACGAAGCGGGAATGTTTGAAAATATTCCACAAGAAATTTCCGGTTTTGTCAACCAAAATTGGCCGAGAAAAAAAATGTGTTGCATTACTTATTGAACTGCCCTCGTATTAACGATACCTGTGTCTTGGTCTATGAGTACGTCAGTCAGGTGCGAAATTGCGTTGGGTTCCATGTTCGTACGTACTGAATAGTGTACTGGAAAGGAGTAATAAAAGTCGGATACAAGCAGGCATATACTCACTATTTACGTACGTCATCGTTGATTGCTTACAGCAAGATGGCGGATGGTAATGTACACAATATAGATAGTAGCATTGAAGTCACTACCTACTTTTGGCAGTATGTGATTAGTTAGGACAGAAGTGCTAGTACGTTTTGTGAATGAAATATTAGTCGCTGCGGTGGTTAATTGGAAACGCACAGAAGTACTTTTATTCCTAACATTATCAGGAGAATCCTTGGAGGCAGGTTTTGTGTGCAAATAAAAGAATTTGTAAATACAACATTGTCAAACTTTCCGACTTTCCGACTAATAATTAAGACAACTTTTGGCCTCATATGAAAATAACAATGGGATCGAAATCATGAGTTGAGTCGCTCAGACGACACAGGAGGCGAAATATAGGGCTACCAATAAATCGTTCACTGGTTTCCAGAATTCTACATTTTCCGAAATATTTTTCGCCTCGGTGATTTAAGACTGTGCCGACCACCTCATATTAACAATGCAGCGCCTTGCGAAAATCCCGACAAAGCGAGAGAAGAGTTTTCGTGTGTTGGAAAGTACGGGATGTTTGACCAAATACGGCAGCTGCGGCCGTGGAGGAGTGTGAGCGAGATTTTTGTACAAAGAAGTCAAAGCAGCGACAAGCCGCGACCTCTAAATATCGCAGCAAAGTGTGTGGAAGACCGTGCCTCGGCTGTTACACTTCGAACCGTACCATCTGCAGCCCGTAAAACAATTAAAAGCAGAAGGTTGCGGCCGACGCATTCAGATTTGCGCTACAACGGAGGGATCACTGGAGGATGAACCTCCATGGAGGTTCACTCCATGCTGATCTTCAGCGACGGAGCAACCTAGAATTTATCTGAAAACTTAACCTCCGCAATGTGAGTGTGGGCTACTGAAAATCCTCATGAAATTGCGGCGCATGAACCAGATTCTCCGATGGTTAATGTTTTCTGTCCAGTGTCACAGACAAGGCTGAATGGGCCGTTTTTATTCTGTGAAGGAACTACGACGATCCTCAGTACGCCACACTTTCACATGGCGGAGATAAACATTTTCAGATAAATGTAAGGTTGCTTCGATGCTGAATATGAGCATGGAGACGAAATGTCCATCCTCAACCGGTCCGTGCATAGTGGCGCGAATCTGAAGGCGCCGGCCGCAACCTTCTGCTTTTAATTGTTGTGAGAAATGCAGGCGGCGCGGTTCGATGTGTGACCGCCGACGCACGGTGTTCCACACACTTTGCTGCGGTGTTTGGAGTCCGCGGCTTGCGCCTGCTGTTGACTTCTTTGGACCGCGTACAGAAATCTCGTTCACCCCCTACACGGTAGCAGCTGCCACATTTGGTCAAATATCCCTCATATTACAACACGAGGAAACTCTTCTCTCGCTTTGTCGGCAATTTGGCAAGGCGCCGCATTGTTAATGTGAGCTGGTCAGCACAGTTTAAACTCGCTGAGTTTGCTGTTATATTCATGCTTCAATCATATTTGTACAAGCAATATTTCCGAAAATTTGGAATTCTGGAAACGAGTGAATGATTCATGGCAGCTCTGTATTTCGCCTTCTGTCGGTCATCTTCCGTTTCTGTGGCAGTATGGTCACTGAGCGACACAGCTCATGGTTTCGATCCGCTTGCTGGTTTTATGTAATGGCAAAAATTAGTTCAATTTTTAGTCAGATCGGTTGACAATATTGTATTTACGAATTCTTTGAATAACGTAGGAATATTTTCACAGATAATATGCCTCCAAGAACACCCCCGAAAATGTTTACAAACAAAATACTTCTGTGCCCTTACTATTAATGACTGCAGCACCTAATATTTCTTTCACAGAACGTGCTGGCACTTTGCCCCTTCCTGACCACACAGCGCCGACACTGAAGGTACCGCCTCTGATGCCAGCACTTACACTGTGTACGTTACTGTCCGGAATCTTTCCGTAAGCAGTGAACGATTACGTACGTAAATGGTGAGAATATGCCTACTTGTATCGGACCCACAATACTCCTTTCTGATGCACAACTTATGTACGTACAGTCATGCTCAAAAGTATCCGAACGAATCGAATTGCATTTTGCCTGAATCGCATGCAACCCGCATAACGCAGTTGTTTAGCAGGTCCTCTAATAGCCTCTCAGTACAGTCGTTTGACCGTTGAAGCTGCTTCCAACAAGTCATCACTATGAAACACTGCTCTGTATCGCAGTAACTCAAGATGTAAAGTAATACCACGATAGTACTAATATCAGGGAACCCCTTATCACATATAATCTGTCCTTAACGCTTGTAAGCTCACATTTATGACAATAAATGACATACCTCAAATGTTACCACTCTCATTGTTACGTCGGATAGGTAATGCACGTAGTAAGTTCGTCATATTCATGATTTTTTCTTGAAAGTAACATACCGTACTTATTATTTAACGCAAAATGGCATTAAAAATTTAAGTTATTCACGAGCAGCTAGTTGAGAATATCTATAAACTTCAAATGACACGACGAACCGTCCTGTTCTGCATATGGATTCAAACCCAGGTCATGTAGACTAAGCAAACATTTCGTGACTGACGGAAACTAACAGTCATTCCTGACTAGGCGTACAGATAGTGATATACCTCGATTTTAGACAGTATCAGTTAGCAAATATCAACTATAAATTACATAACGTAAACATTTTTAACGGACGCGGATTCCTACCCAGCATCTATCGTCCTTGTTAACGAACTAAGAGAGATGTTAAATATTGCTTCTTCACATGTAACTTATTTGAAATGCCGTGACGTGAAGCTTTGTGTTGGACTGGGGTTCGAACCCAGAACCTATTCTCAACAACATTTCTCCTCACACTGTCACCCGTCTACTCCTGTTCCGCTCGCGAATGTCGCGTGGTTGGGCCGATCGTCGGCAAGGCCTCTTATATTGGCTGCAATTCCTCAATTTTTCTCGTCGTGGTCATTTCGCTGCAAGCCTGAAAGCCTCGAGGAGACGCGTTGGCACGCCACTTTTTCAATTACATGCCACGCGTTCTGTGGATACATTCAGTCGAGACCGTTCATAGCGACATCACTTTTAACGACTTATTGGCTATAACATCGAAATCTAATGGTTCTATCTAAACCGTACATGAATGCTACATTTAGGCTATAACACAGGAATCTAATGGTCCCATCTAAACCCTATATGGACGCTGTATTTATAAAGTCCCTTAGGACGTCTCTTTTTGCGACTTACCTATAAAAACTACGTATTTTTATTCCATTTTCGGACAAATGTACCGGCTGTAAGATCCAATGTTAGTTTTTTTTTGTTGCTTATTTGGGGAGGTAACTCTGATTTTCAAACATTCGATTTCTGCAGATTTTTGGTTTCAAATGAGGCGTCACAACGAATACATCGTCAAATGCAAAGTGAATACGTAGATCTTACATGCTAAAAGCAAACTAATGTAACAGATTACGTTAAGTAGGGCAGTATATTGTAGTATGTGTTACTGTACAGCGTATAGTTCAGGATCGCTAACAAGAGACCAATTTTTTGCATTCACATGATACAATTGTATCGTCAGTTGTTTTTCTGTTTTCAGGAGTGAAAATTTTTTTGATTGATTCACATACTTCTTTCCCAGGTGTACTTCTTCTCTGAGGTTTATGGACCAAGTTCGCAGAACCACTTTTACATATTCTTGGAGCTGCTTCTGGATGCACTCTACCAGAACTTGTAGCATTTTGGGAGTGTTGTCTGTGTGCATTGTTTCTTCACTGCCCCCCCCCCCCCCCCCGGTATCTTCTTTATTTGTATTCTCTTCAATGTCTATATAATTCGACTCGAAATCCCGTAACTCGGATACTTGTTCGTCTATTAGATGTTAAGCGAAAATTTCCGCCTCGTTCAGGTCTCTATGACTCATTGTAGAAAATCTTCCTCAAAAGAAACACGTTTGCTCAACTGTGACAAACTGCTAATAATAATGGTTAGTCTATAAATCAACCATGAAAATGAAACTAAGCAACTAGACATTCAACAATGCGCCATCAAACTGGCATTCTGGGTTGCCAAATGAGATTTAGACCGAATTAGAATTGCGGTCGCAGGTGGCGTCAAACCAGTGCAAAATATGCCCTTGGGCACAAAAGTTAAAGTTTTTTTTCGTTATTACTTCCCATTTTCAAAAGGGATGATGGGCGATCTGTTATGTTAAAATGTGTGGATAAAAATCGTATTTCAAGATCGCTAAAACTCCTCTACTGATTACTAGTTTCAGATCATTGACGAGACTTCTTCAGATACAAAATACAAAAAGGTAGCATAAAAGAGGGCAACTATAGCATAACACGTTTTATGTTTAAAATTCCTGCATCATTTTCAGTTTCGTGCAGGCCTATGAAATTCTTTTAAAAAATTGAACAATTTTTTTTTTACTTTATTCAGAATGGGTTGAATGTGCGGAAGCCCATTCTGAACAATTAAATTGAGCGTGTGCGCAAAGCAGGGGATGTGTTTCCAGGCTGTGAGTCTTATAGCTCCCACAATATTAGCAGCATTGTCGCTAACAACACACACGACTTTTTCTGGAATGCCCCATTCCCTTGTGACATGTCGCAGTTCTTCCGAGAGTTTTTCTGACGTGTGCCTTTCGTCATATTTAAAGCACTGTAGGAGGGAAGATGCCAGCTCCAGGTCTTTAACGAAGAGTGCTGTCACCAACAAATAACTCTCATTTGTGGTTGAGGTCCACCCATCCATTGTCAGCACAACCGCTTCCGCAGAATTTATTTTGACTCTTACAATTTCTTTCATCATGGTGTACTGTTGTTGTAGTAGTGTATTGGAAATGGTCTTCCGAGCTGGCATTCTGTAAGCTCCATTTAGTTTGACTACAAAACTTTGGAAATGTTTGCTTTCCACTATGTTGAAGGGTAAATAATCCTTTACAACAATCTCCAGAAGTGTGAAATCTATCTCCTGATTTGTTTTGTTCGAAGGAGGTTTCGAAAAATACGTCGGTAATGTCCTGTGTTATTGATGCCTGCTGTCTGATAATGAAGTGATACTGTTATTTTCTGGCACCGACTGCTGTTCGCTTCTGACAATTGCTGGTGTTGGTTCCGGATTGTCCGGGTTATTTGTCCAAGAAATATCGGAAGATGCAGGAGCAGGGGGCGCTAAGCGCCTGACTGACAATGACCCTGTTGGATGCAGCACTCGAACATGACGCGCTAGATTACATGTATTTCCTCCTTTATATGAAACACACTTAGAGCGACAGCTGCACTTTGCTTTCCCATCACCTAAATCGGCGAAGAAACCCAAAATTCCACTGCTTTTACGTGATCGCGAGTTGCTAGCCATAGTATAAGAGACTGTTGGGACGAGACGACGCCGCCACTCGGCTGATAACCCGAGGAGAATTCGTCGAGTGACCCCTCGGTTTCCGGGCGCGCGCCCCTCCTCCAGGCCCACCAGACTCAACTGTCTCAGCAAGCTGGAGAGAGCCTTTAATCTCCCCTGCACAGCCGACACAGCTGTAAGACTAGGCGACAGTGGTAAATGGTAGAATGGCGATGTTGAACAGCTGAAAAATTTTTTTTTGTCATAGTCTCTTTCATGGTTTCGGACCACCGTTTCTCACTTCTCTTTCGCGCTGCATCTGTCATTTCCTCACTGACGCAAAATTTACGCTTTAGTTTCCTGTTGCAGTTTCTCGGGCTCGCTCTTTAGCCGACTTGTGTCCTCATTCATTCGCAGGACTGCACAAGATGAGGTGCCACTTCCCCTTGCGCAGTTCTCATTTATGCCCTTATTTATCTAAGATTGCTGTAATTTTTCAGGGAATCCAGCGTAACCGGACTTTCTGTGCATATTACTCGGGAGTCGTCCTGTGCTTCTGTGCCTATATCTGGAACAAGCAGCATTTTCTAAAATATATTTTCCAGTTCCTAAAATTATTCTCTGTTCCGTGGCTTGAAATGCCTCGATAATGCCCACGCGTAGCTCATACATGTCAACAGTCACAGTTACTTTCATCATTTCCACCGGAAGATAGCGATGGATTTGCAGGTATGTGTGCAAACTGAGGAAGTAACTTAATGAACCATGATCGCTGCACCTCAGAACTCTGACGATGCTGAAATGACGGTCGAGTGGAGGAAAATTAAACTTTGCTATCAGCCGCAACTATAGAAATATTCGTAAGGTACAAAGAACGAAACACAAAAGGACTGACACGTCAAAAAGAGTGAGAGGTAAACTATTTAGTGCTCGTTCCACAGTATCGAACGTGAAAAAGTTCATATGGTATGCATTTTAGAACTTCGTTTACTGGACCGTTTCTCTCTGATCGCCCTTTATAGAAGTGTCCTTCTTATTCTACTGAACTGGCTTATGCGCTATATTGCAGTATCAGTAGCTTCAGAGACATTTAAGCTTGCCTCTCCATTACTTAGTACTTAGGTATTCCACTTTTTTGCGTATTGTTTCTTCCTGACTAATGTTTCAAACTTCAGTCTACTCTTCACCACTATTAAATTGTGAGCTGAGTCTAGAACTGCTCCTGGGTATGCGTTACAATCCAGTACCTGATTTCGGAACCTCTGTCTGACTGTAATGTAATGTAACTGGAATCCTCCTGTATCTCACGGCCAGCATGTTCTCCAGACATAAGCCCTATCGAACATGGCTGGGACAGATTGAATATGGCTGTTAATGTGCGACGTGACCCACCAACCACTCTGAGGGATCTACGCCGAATCGCTGTTGAGGAGTGGGACAATCTGGACCAACAGTGCCTTGATGAACTTGTGGATAGTATGCCGCGACGAATACAGGCATGCATCATTGCAAGAGGACGTGCTACTGCGTATTAGAGATACCGTTGTGCATAGCAATCTAGACCACCACCTCTGAAGGTCTCGCTGTATGGTGGAACAATATGCAATGTGTGGTTTTCATGACCAATAAAAAGGGCGGAAATGATGTTTATCTTGATTCTATTCCAGGTTTCTGTACAGGTTCTGGATCTCTCGGAACCGATGTGATGTAATACATTTTGATGTGTGTATCTATAGGCAGACAGGATTTGCAAACCTTTTTAGCATCAAATGCTAAGCATTGTCCTAACAGAAAGCCTGATGGTAGTACTATTGGACCTCCACTTACAAAGTCAATACCGTCTTCAGTTGCTCATATCTCTGTTTTAAGTATGTGGGTATTTGCAAGTAACTTGAACACTTCTTAAGCTGTTTAAATGTGTGTTTATTTCGTCGAAATTTTTTGACACTGTACCATACTGGCTCTATTCACTCAATGAGTGAATATATTTGCTGTATGTATGATTGAGGGTTTGCAGAATAGTATGACGTATTTATCATATCTGTAAATATCTTGCATAATATTTGTTTTGCGGTGGTGCTCTTTGAATGAAAGACAAATACACATTTTAAATAACTTTGTTTATTAACATTTCTTACATGAACAAAATAAAAAAAAACAATTGTTGACACATTTGTTAATATTCATTCTGTCTTATATCTCTGTATTATTCTTTAAATAACTGGGTTTTTTATGCTATAAATTCTGCTTGCATTGTGTTCAATCCAGCAGGAGCAACGACGTATCTCCGTTCTCTGTCTGTAAACCAGGCTCTACAGTTTTAATATTTATAAGATTATAGTAGCAGCCCTTGGTGCTGCAAGCATACATATGTTTACATATTGTTCTAAATCATCTTGTATGCAACATTCACTTACATAACATACAACATCGTTTAGTAACGCTTTCACATATACTTGCCACCGTATTTGTCTGTTGCAATCCGTAGTGCACTGCATAACCAATACAACTTCACGACACTTTTATACAGGTCGATGATGGTTGCCTTATTGCTACAGATGTTCATGTGAAGAGGAAGTTGAAAAGGATCGTAGTCTGTTGTCATCAACATCTCAGTTTGCTTCATCGGCTAACAATGCTCGCCCTAACTCGTATCTGTAAATTGTGTTTTACATTACGACGGACATCTTCAGTTTCTACTATAACTTCACACTCAAGATCTCATGCTAATCCTACATTTACATGCTTTGAACCATAAGCTAACATGTATGTACTGGTAAATAGTAGCATTCTGAAATGAACTGATAATATCATAGAGCTGTATGGTTTATATACCTCTCCGCAGTATAGATGACCTCGAAATCCCAAGACTTCATGCAATAACATGCAAAAATTATATTGCACGACGACAGGGCAATTAACACACTTTCTAAGCAGTGACGACATAGTGAAATTGACACTGTGCAACGACTGTCGTCGGTAAGTACTATTTCAGTATCCACAGTCCAGTTCACTTCAGGATACAGAGACCAAGACCATGGGAGAAGCATAACTGATAAATCATTTGTAATTATTTGATGAAATTATACACCTCAGGATCCAGAAGACAGCCCCTGGGTAATTATATATCTTGATAATTAAGCATGCACATAATCGAATCAGCACGTTTGAGGATAAAGAGATCTCTGGAGTTAGCATTAGATTTGATCATCATGTGACGTCACAGCAGCAGGCAGGGCATGTAGCTGCCTCAAGCGTGTTGCAACATGTGACCCTGTTTCTGTTATGATAATACTGAGACCATTGAAACTGGAGTATTTAGAAAGTGACATTGAATTGTCTGTAAAAAGAACACTTACCCCATACTTAAGATAATCACATCAGCCTTCTCCCTTGCTAATCCATTTCAAGATCCTCTACTGATGTCTGGGGAGATCGAATCATGTCTGCATGAATGGGTCCTTGACTAGATGCTTGTTGACTATTGATGACGGGTTCCACTGAATTTTCCGTAAATGGTTGACAATCAAAGAGAACACAACGAGGTTTTCTGCTGTGCATGATGAGGGTTTCCTTGATCTCAAGTGTTGATGTTCTGCCTGTGGAGCATCTCGATGACTGGCCAGCTGAGGATTCTTCAGAATGTTCTTCCAGACCTTTAGGAGAGCTGGTTTCTTAGAGCTGGGGGTGGGATGATGCTGAGAACAGGAAGTCTTAGAGCGATTGTACTCTGAATACATTCCATAATACCTGATTCAGTTGGACATCTATCTTCTTAGTATGAGCACTATTGATCCTGGTCAAACAGTAATCTTCAGCAACAGAGCACCTATGATAGGGTTAGAGCTGTGGATCTCAAAACACGAGCATTAGCTCCCCATAAGATACCACCAAATTTTTAAGACTGTTGTTTCTCGTTTTGAGTTTAGGTGCTACTTGTAAGTCAAGAGCTCTATCTAGCGCTGTTCCTATGTATTATGGTGTAATGCAGTACAACGAGACTTGGTCTCTGAATCTGTCTTCCGGTGTGCACTCTGACTGTCTTCTGCATAGATGTGATGTAGATACAATTATTTTCTGTGGATTTAGGTGGAGCCACTGTTTATTGATGTATATATATCTAAGACTTCCATATCAGTGGATAAAGAGGTTTCAGCATCACAAACGTTGAGGCTCTGGGCCACCAAGCAAATGTCATCAGTATAAATAAATTTTTTTGAAGACTTTTGGTAAGCTGTGCATGTACAGACCAAAGTGGTAGTGGACTCAGAACAGACATTTGAAGTAAACTGTCATTTGGTTTAAGTACCCTGCATCTGTCATTGTGAGAATGGATATGAAATGCTCTATTGCTTAGCATGTATTTAAGTAAGTCCTTAAATTTACGACACAATCGTGAATTTCTAAAGAAGTGCTTCTCACCAAGCAGTGTCGAGAACAGCTGATAGGGCGAAAAAGTCAGCTACACTTACTGATTTCTGCTCATACTCATTTTCGATATAAGTAACTAGAGAGACTGTCTCTTCCTTAAATTACTTTCGCTTCTTAAGCTGGGCTAGCTCCTTTATTTTTAACGAAAGAGTGTGTTTCGATTGTTACTATATGTTGACAGTTGCACTCTGTAACTTTGTTGGTGTAACCAATAGTCTATGGAAAACTTGGTTCATTTGTCAGCATGGTATGTTTTCATTATTTCTATTTGCTTATTTGTTTAATATCAGAAAACAGTTTACTATTCACATTCACCCAATAGGTACTTTCCAATTACTTACACAGTTCCAAGATATGCTATTAGATGATGGCGTTCAAGCCTACAGAATTCATAGCCACATTGTATTTACCATGATTGGCATATCATCACGCAATACTACGTAACTTTGTTAAATTTGGTTAAATCTGAGGCAATTCCCTGTTTATTGTTTCTTTTACAAGCTATCAATAGTTGATTGGCAACCAAAACGTGTAATGAATGGTAAAGCAATGTGTTTTTGCGATCAAGAAAATTAAAAGGTTTCGTAATTAAGTTTTAATGTTTTAGAAATACATAAGATCACTTATCTGCAGCACCTGATAAGTCAGGTCTTAATAACACGTGATTAATGTCAAGATCATTCGTCGACTACTTCAGACTGACTTTGTTAAAGAATGTCTGTTTCTGAGTTGCTGATCCAAATTACAGTCACTGTTGACAGGAGAGGTGAAAATGAAAATATTTAAGTTTAATACAAGCAGCAATGTGCCTTACCAAACGTGTTATGTTACTCTTTGAACGGAAATGCGCTTAATGACGTAGTGACGCTGTTCATCTTTAATCTGAGGCTCTTATTTGGTTTGGACACAGCGTGTAATCCTGGCGGATTGGAGGACGATGCTATTCTTACTGCTGAGTCTTGGCATTAAAACCTTCCTTTAAAAAAGCAGCACCTGCGTTTATTTGTCGATCGTTAAGGCATTTTGTTTCCTGTTACATTGTATTGGTTGTCTTTAAGACAAATGCTTAGGAACTAATCTCTAGTATGATACGAAGAGATTTGTAAGATAACTTTGTAAGTCAGAGGTAAGTGCTACGTTATGTAGGAGAAACTGCTGTCTGAATGGTGTAGTGATCTATGTGTTTCTATAGTCATTAGCATACCTACATCATATTTATAATTTCTGCTGTCATGACATTACATAGGTTTTGTTTTCAGCAAATGTAGTTATGTCAGTTATATCTGACTGAAGGTAATATTACAGATAGGGAAGTGGTCATGGATGTAAATGAGGTGGGAGACGTAACAGTACGAGATCAAATTTGACAGTGTTCTGAAATATCTAAGTCGAAACGAGGCCCAGGGAGTAAACAGTCTTCTGGCAGGATTACAGGTAACCTCGGGAGAGCCGGCCACGGCGGGGCTCTCCCACCTGTTGTGCCCGGCGTATGAGACAGGCGAAGTACCCACAGACCTTAAGAAGAATGTAATGTTATCAGTTCCAAAGAAAGCAGTTACTGGTAGGTGTGAAAATTACTGAACTATCGGTTTAATAATTCGTCGTTGTAAAATACTAACACAAATTCTTTACAGAAGAATGAAAAAAACTGGTAGACGCTGACCTCAGGGAAGATAAGTTTGGATTACCGAGAAACGTGGGAACATGCGAGGCACAACTTGACCAAATGGAGGGTCGGTTGCTAGGACACGTTCCGAGACGTCGACAGGTAACCAATTTAGTTTTGAAGTGAAGTGTGGGTGAAAATCGTAGAGGAAGACCAGGTGGTGAATACAGTAAGGAGATTGGGATGGATGTGGGCTGCAGTATGTACTTGGAGATGAAGAGGCCTCCAAGTTATACAGTAGAATGGAGAGCTATTTTTAAAACCAGTCTTCACACTGAGGGACGGAACAGCATCTCTCTGTGTTATAACATCTTATTTTACAGTTGGTGTATTTCTTCATTGTTTATAACTGACTGTCAGAGTACCTCTGAAGATGACGTGAGGAATACATATTTATTTAAAGTAGGAGTAGTTGAAGATCAGAGGTTGGTGCTGAAGGATAGATTTAGTGGATCCACTGTATTTTAATCTACTCGACTTGCTTAGCGATGGTTCCTGCTTGTTTGTGAAGGGGCTGACCTGCTCGTTAATTCTGCCGCATGTCGGGCCGCGACAACAGTACGCAGTGTCATCTGTGTACAGGGCTCTTCTTTCGTTCCTCGACCTTTAGCGATGTCAGCCGTGTTGTTGGTGTGTAGCAGTGGAGACGTGACTGTCCCACGTGGCGTCTCTGCGGCTGGCTTACTTGTCGAATGGTGATCACCAAGCAGCGCTTGTACTTACCTGTTTCCAGCAACGTTTTTAGTAAACTGCACACTTTGGGATGGGAAGTTCAAAAGTAACGTTTCAAATAGCAGCCCAGCATGCCACAACCAATGGAAGCTCTCCCTGTCACTGAGAGCGCGGTAACCTGTGATTTGGTGTTGTTTTTTGGTCTTTCGGGCTGGGAAATCATCTTGATTTTAGCTTGCTTCTATTTTAGAGAGACTATTTTCAGTTTCATGGCCGCGATGAAGAAACGTCTGATGTGTTTGAGGCAGGTGTCTTGTGAAAGGAGTGATTTATTTTATTGTCTTCCAGTGCCCCCAGTCTCTGAGCCGCTTTCTTTCCATTTCATATTCGTCAATCTTATAAAGTAGTGGATGTTAAGCGGTTGCATTCGGATTTTCGAGTATTATTTCTTCGTCGGTTTCATCGGATTTTGGATACCGTGGATGACCGTGAATGTTTTTCTAGCACTTTGAGGAAATTTCTTGAGGTCGTCAGTAATGAATGACATTCTCATCTGCTATTAAGGATGGCTGTTCGCAAATGGCCTTGGAACTATTTTCCAAAAAACTACTGCTATTGTGGGACCTAATTCTTGTGATTACCTCGCGCATGATTTGGTGGGTTTCTCTTCTTATTAGGTCATTGAAAACGTTCAAGCCAATCGTAGCATATCCATTTGGTTAGTGCCGTATGGTCTATAGAATTTCCCTACTGTTTAATTTTGTTTCTTATCTGCGTCAGGAGTCTTTCTCTTTGTTATGTTATTTTCTTCTTAGGGTAGTTTTAGGTATAGCAGGATGTATTGCTTCCACTTGTATTTGGTGATTACAATATGTTATAAGGAGTGGTTTGAATAGTTGATTCGTTAGGTTTCGTGTTAAAACGTATCAATCTGAATTTTTCGACTATCCGATTTCGTGAGTTTATGATCGTTTTAAGTTTTTTCCTAGTTTTTGTGGTTCACAGCATAATAAATGTGAGGTATTCGTTTGCTATGCAGTCGCCAAATTCAGTATAGCTTCAGAATCTGGGTAGCTATGTTGTACGTACTATATGTTCTAAGATAGAAGTGCCATAGTGATTGGTAAAAGGCGGCGAGTCATTTCTGAGTCTTGCGTGATTCAAAATGGCTACAACAGGTTTAATATCTTTCTTGTTCAATTTTTCAGCAAATATCGCAGATCTAGTACTGAGTCTCCTGTTCCTTTAGCTGGGCTAAATGGGAGTATATAATTCACGAGATCAGTTGGCAGTTCCTCGGCAGGATACATCATTGTGTTGTTTTATATGAAAGACTCTGAAGCATCTATCTCAGCTTCTACTATGGTCTGGTTTGCGTGACAGATACAGTTATCTAGATTGATTTCTCTACCTGCTCCTGAGGTATGTGCTGCGAGTATAATACCAACTTCTTTTTCTCTTACTATGCCTTTAGGGAGTTTGTTTTTAGAGCAGAAACCCAGTGTGTTGACAATGCAGATAGTGGCAACATCTTTCTTAGGCTTGAATGTGAAGGTTAATTCTTGTTTCCTGGTGTCTCAGGCTACGTTGGGCATAGGCCTCCTTTTCTATCAATATGGCGATATAGACGTGGATCCGTGTTCGCCAAAGAACGTAGTAGGAGCTTTTTAGAAGCTGCTGTTATTATTTCCCTTCTTTCAAATATCATGTTGGGAAGGGCTGTAGTGAAAGAGTATCAGAGTATGTTTTCCGTTTGATTGTTTTCGTGACATTCTTGGACAAAGACCGTGATAGTTTGATCAATGCGCTTAATGTATTCAGTTTTGTTTGCTGACATGGGCTGTTTCGGTCTTTCTTTGCAACTCTCATCACTATTAACGCTATCAGTGTTGCAGCTCCTGCATTTTGGTGCTTCTTGTTTCGGGTCTATTTTGCAATTAAAAATTCGATGTGCTCGACTCTGTTCTTCACATTTCAATTTATATCGCAGCTTTTCGTGGCTTATTGGAAAGTGTTGCAATATCGACGTTGCTGTTATTGAGGAGGTAGTGTTTAAATAGTCCAACCTTGTGAGGTACACAGTGCATTCTGAAATGGTGAACAAGTAGCTTGTTAGTTGGTTCTTTGTAACTATAGATGACTGGAAGGAATAGCGGGGAATTTTCATTTAGTTTCCCGGTACCTTCAGGTCCCCTTCAGTTTTTTCGTTTGTTGTATCACAGTCAAAATTGGTTATCACAAAGGCGAGCGTGAATCTGTGTGGTTTCTCTTTTGCTTAGTGTTTGGCGTGCGGTGTGATTTCTGTTACTGTTGCTTCAGATCGGTAAGTAACTCAAACTGTTCTCTCGGGTTTCGATATCTGATGGGTGTGTTGTGATGTTGGCAAATTTGTTCGGATTTTTTTGTGAACGACTTGGTGGCCCAGGCAACTGTTTTAGTGCAGGTAACAACGATTTGGCGGTTTCTTTGCCACCTTCTTAGTTTACAGTTTATTGTAGGGTTTGCTAAAGTGCCGTAAGTTGTGTTAGATGTGCTTTAATTCCATCTGCACCCAACCAGTTGTAAACCTTGTTCTTCGTGAGATGTATTTGGATGAGTGTAAACTTTTTGTAATTGGAGTATCGTGTTTGTGGCGGCTTTGCCTGTTTACTTCGGGTTTCTTGTCCGGGTTTTCGGCTAGTTCGCGTAGCGTTGCGTTTCTGGAGATCTGCTGGAGACAGAGTTCTCTACTTCAGTCTGGTGCGCTGAAAACTGTTGTTGCATATCGGAAACAGGACGATCCATAGTCCCCACGCCCTGCTTGAGAACGCTCGCAGTCAGCGTTGAGTTCTGTGCCTTTAGCCTCGGCAGATGCGAGTTGGTCGTCCCTGTCTCAAAGTGTGGCGGTTGTGCAGACTGCTGATCCCAAGTCTGAATCGCTCTGACAGTGCTGCATTTGACGACAGTGGCGCGAGTTACGTATGATGCACTTTGCAGGGGACATCGTCTGAGTAACACGTGTGCTGTCGAACAACTACGTACATGTAACAACAGTTCAAGCAGTTTCGGCTGCGAGAATGCTTGTCCCCAGATATATCAGAGGAAAGCCCTTAATAGGTATATCGGTTGCAGAAGTTAATGCTTGATACACCACGAGTGAAAGGGTTTAACAGGTGATTCCCTGACCACCCATATCTGCTCGCTGGTTCGCCTTTTTGAAGACCAGAACGTGACAGCAGCGGCTGTAAGCAGCAGCAGGGAGTGGCCAGTGGTGGGGCTTGCAGTCCTCTGCTGCTCCTGATTGGCTGAAAGGCCCACGTGTAGAAGGATTTCGTAGAGAGGCTCGGAGCTCGGGGAATCGAAAGCTGGCCGTCGGCGCCCGTGTGGCCGACGTGGCGGGTCGCGGGCGCTCTGGAGCGGAGTTCTGTGTCGCGACGCACAGTGTTCTCGAGTTTCGAAACGCGTTCTCGTTTGCGCGCATCCATTACCGCTTAAGAACTTTCCTGTCGTTATCTGCGAATGTTGCATAGTAATTAGTGTGGGCGTTTACGGCGAATTGTAGCTCAGGGAAAACTCGGTGATGTTAGCTAAGTGGTAGTGGTCCTCCGACTCAAATGACTGACTTGGCTGGGGTGATTGGATAGCGATAATCTCAGTTTGTTATCCAAATCTGGGAGTAATGTTTTTTGAGTGACCGTCTTCGTGTTGAGTTTGAACTGTGTATTTCGTACAGCCAGTCGAAAGTAATTTCCTGGACTTGGCTGTGAATGTTCCCAGTACTGCGGTCGGAACTCGGGATCTCGCCTGGGGGTAAGTAGGTAGCACGAGGGCCGTTAACTACTGGCTTTCGAGCGATGAGGTTCGATACTTTCCAGCGGGTCGAGGCTCGGCTGGCGACCACTGTGTCGGACTGACTTTACGCGTGTCCCGGTGGTGCAGGACGCTTGTGTGGGTGGGCCGCTAAGCGCCCCCAGTGCGCCCCGTGTCGGCTCTGGCCGCCGCCACCTAAAGAGAAGGCCGCGACGCGCTCTTGTGACGTCACGCAAAGCGGGCCAGGGTTGGCTTGGCGCTGCGCTGACAGCATCGAGGCGCACGGCCTGCAAATCCTCGTCAAACGGTTTTACAGAATGTGTTGAGCTGCCGGCGCCCCCCTGCGGCCAGGCGGGCTGCACCCGGCACCTGCCTCCCTCTGGTTCCACTGCGTCCAGTACGAAAATCGCGGTTAACACTGCGGGTGCTTGGTAAGTGCGCGAAGATTGCTGTACTTTCACAATTCACGAAAAGCACTCCACGTAGTACTATTTATCACAGGATTTTCAGTTGTGCTGGATACTAAATTAACACAGACACTCCTTTACTTTGCTCACTCAGGTTTTATTTGAACAGATGGGAGATCGTCTATTGATTACGAATCACAACAATTTCGGCGTACTGTGTGCTCCTAGTGAAGCTACTATGGCACATGTTCTCCAGGACTCACAGTACTGGCACAAGTTTATCCTTCCACAGTACTGTTTCTGTAAATACGCCCTTAAGTAATGTTCTTCCTTGCTCAAGAGTGGCACATGGAACATTAACTTTTAACATCTGCCATAGTAGCCTTACAAACCTCTAGCTTAACAAATCACCATCTTGTCTCACAAACCCAATAATGCTAATCTCACATAACTCTGCCATTCGACACTTTGCATTCACTTCAAGCCACATTTCACACAACAAGTCATGTGTTACTTTATTACTATACCTGTTTGAGCCACTCTATGTAATCGAACCACTAATAAGCTCAACAAACCCATTTACACTTTCATGCACACACCACTTCAGTCATTGGCCCCTCTCTTTTGATTTTATAAGTATCTGAATGTCTCTTGTCATGGTACCTGAATTACAAATCATGTAAAAGTACATCTTTCACACACATATGGAAAATTACCTTGTTTCAGACATAATTTTATATACTAATATCATACATCATATATTAATAAAACCGACAAACTGCAAAGACAGATCCTCGAAGGAAACCGGAGAAAAAACGTCCTACGAACATGTATCCAGAAACGCACCATCGCCACGGTAGATGACCCTGACGTACGGGAATTCCTCCGACAACGTGCTGCGTTTTCCTTGTATATAACAGGCCGTGTGATTGACGCAGCCTATTGTATACACGAAGCATTTCCCAACAGTTTTAGTGAGTCAGTGCATTAGAATAGGTAGACAGAGGCTACCACTCACAAATAAGCACACAGCTATAAATGAAGGAGACGTTAGGAAAGAGAAGTACTGGCTGTACGATATCAGATTTAATGACATTTAATATTGCCATACCAGGTAGAGTCCATTTTTATTGCTGGGCTTAATGCAGTGTAGTGTGGAGACAGTTATTTGCGAAAAATACTGAAGGAGGCTACAGCGAGGATTCTGAAAAGGGAGACTGTTCATTGTTTCTCCTGGCCAGATTCCTCTCGGCTGCCGAACACAGCTCTAGACCTGCAGGGATGTTGGTTGGGTTCCACCAAAGAAGTATCCTGTTCTTCAGTATGGGGAGCGTCGTTCCATTGCAAACAAAACAGACGAAGAGCACTGGTCCTTGCACCATCGTAACTAGATGCATATAGTACACTAACTGCGCTATTCCCTGAGCCTGGTGGAACCCAATTCTAATAATAATTCCTATTCCACTTAATATAACGGCCTTAACTGACATAAAAAGACATTCCTTCTTTGAGGCAAATTTCTTGTTATCAACAATTTCGAGTTGCCGCATGGAGCACCGAGTACGTAGTTACATGTATCCAAGCAGTCCGAGACAAATCAAATTGAATGCCACAGACACTGAAATCCCTGCAAGGACTACTATACGACTGTAGATCAGGTAATATTTACTCGTCTTTTCCAAAGCAACAGCTGCCACACATACTATACTCCACGGTATAAACACACACAGCACCTCACGACAGAATAACTGGCTTACTTCAGCAGGTAGTAGCTGGTCAGGAAGCCTGAGATGGCGAACACAAGCATACATCTGGTAGCAGAATGAGTTCAGCCACATACAGCTGAGAAGTGTGAGGGCGCTGTCTACCAGCACTGCTGTAGGTAAGTCAGGGACGCCTGCCATACGATACACGACCTCAGAACACAGGATCTGGGTTATGCACGTGATCTGAAAGGACAAGAATATCTTTCCAGGCAAGTTGCGTAAATGCGGAAGGTACATGTATACTCCGGCAGTCGAAAGACGGAAAATGATATTTATCAGTATAAATGACATTTCTAAAGGCTTCAAGCTGACAATTTTGAAATCCTTGTATTTCAAGGTGGCGTTGGTTAAACTGTTTTTGTAGTTCAGTGTTTCTTCTGTTAGCTTTTGATCCAGTATACTACTCCTACTATAGACCGATAGAGATCCGAACGTAGTGAACGAACAATTATGGGAAGTCTTAATGGAGGAAAAGTCGCGACACTTTAGCAACAGAATAGCTCTGGAAACAGAGCAGATTGCTTCTGTAGCGTTCGACTGCAGACATGACTGATCATCAGGACTATCGAAATAGCAGCGAGCATCGTGCACGGACTGTACCATACTAAACGGGACGTCGTGACAAATGCCGTACGAGTTGACAGCCATCCAGGCCAGCAGACAGAGGTTGACGTTTGCCCTCTGCGTGTACGCCAGGTAGCTGGTGACGGGTATGTGGGGCGACCTCTGCACCACGTCGTCCCACAGCTGCTCGCGGCACTGCTCGCGCTGCTTCACGGCTTCCAGTGGCAGGTCTTCCAGCGGACACGTGGGGTGGTCCAGGGCGTTCACCAACAGCTGCACGCAGTCAGTGCCCACGGAGAGCGTAGCGTGGCTTCTGTCCTCCAGCTGCCACTTCTCGTCTGCAAGAAAACGACAGCAAGTAGGTGGTGGCCGTACACTGCAGGCAGCTGAATCCAAAGTCTTCTCTGGATGACGAGCCTGGGCGTCGTTTACCCACATTATCCAGGTTCAGTTACCCAGAACTATGTAAGGCGGCATGTCAACACAAAGTAAGAGTATTAACAAAGACAGGTATCATTGTTACTATGCACGTCTATTTCATCTACAGGGTGCCCAAGAAGTCCCTGCATCGCTCTTGACATAGTAAAAATAAGGAAGTAAATAGGTTTTATTGATAGTCCTGCATGGAAAAAAACAACGTTATCAGAATTATATTTTTGTTTCAGCACTGCAGTCTTTGAGTTCCGAATCCATCTTGTAAAGGAGGGATTAGTGGAGGATTCGTGGGTTCATGAACGTCCGCAGATAGGAAAAACTATGTAACGCATGATGAGACAATTTGCCTCAGTCCCCCTCGTAAAGTAGCCATGCCTGATTGAGATAAATGTCCTGTATTTTCAGGCTGTCTCAAAGACAGGCCACGTATTGGAAGCAATAAAAAGTGACAGGAAACGTGTGTCACCCACTCTTAATCAGATGAGCAGTTTCCAATGAAAACCATTTGCAAAAGAGCAGTTCGACTTCAAGCATCTTGTTCAAAAATGCACGAACACATTGAAAAAATATGAATACGAAAGGATTTAGGCCCATGTTTGTTACTGAATTATCTGACAGTAGTGTGGAGCAACGATTTGTAACCTACCGTACTTTGTTGTGGTGACTTCTGCCATGTCTCGCTCAAGAGTGTTGTTTACGTATAAATGTGCCATATACCACTGTTTGATCAGGAAAAAATTGTTTTCTTGTCTAAGGAAAGTACCCATATTACCAAGAGTTGGAAAGGAACCTACCTCACCTTATGTGGGCCATTGTGTGATCAGAATACCTGTTAGGACCTCATTCTTTTGAAGCTTACATGAATGGGAACTTCCATTTCTCTGTACAACAGAAGTTTTCAGTATCTCAGCTCCATGACAAGGCAATCACGGATCTTCTGTGGTTGTAGAAGGAAGGAGCTTGAGTCTCGTTTTGTTGTTCAGATGTGTGGGTTTCTTAATGAACAACTTATTCTCGGATTCTATTTGGTTCTGCAGCATTTAAAGCCACATTAAAGTGGTTACCACGAAATCCCAACATTACCACCTCAACAACCTTTTGAAATCGTCATGACAAACTTTTGATCTTACCACGCAAATAACTGAATATGAAGAATAATAAAGCCTCATGTGGCTCAACGTTGAAAGATTAATGGAAAATTGACACAAGTGTTGAAGAAGTCTTTCTAAGCAGAATTACTAGAACGATCCGCAATAAAGCGAGGGGGACAGCGAGACACATAGATATCTGAGGAAGGTGTGATCGTCCATACACTGATCCGTTGGATACGTATTTTTTTTTATATCTAACTACCTCCATATAGAATATACTCTTCTGAATATAACTCCATAGGCGTCCTGTACAAAGAAATAGGATGCAGGCTGAATTCTCGTCTTTGTGATATTTCACTTTCCTCCGTGAAGTTAGTGACCCCATCACGCAGCGTAAAAAAAAGTGATGGAGCATATTTGTCACCAGTTTGTTTCGTTAGCACGAGATTGTCGAGAAAAAGCACAACAAAATACATCAACTGACGATTTTGGGAGTTCCTTTACCACAATGAACGATTTACTGTTAATACTCTGTTTGCATACATTCAAAAACACGCAGAAAAATGTAATTACTTCGTCTCACTCGCACCTAGTGTAATGATAATAATGTAGCAATAAATGCAATTGGGACATACATGCCTCAGCTGCTGAGTGGATGAATGTGGGATTACAGCTCCAGAGATTTGGGAGACAGGCATTGCTCCCGAGATTCCTTCTGTCACTTATCTCTTCTTTCACCTCTGACATTGATTTATGGAAATCGAAAATGTTGGAACTGTATAATTGTTCGGGGACCCAATAATTAACTGTGTCCCACAATTATTAACTGGGTAAGTTAGTTCAGAAGTAGGAAGACGGCGAGTGACCACAACCTGCAGTAGGACAGTGGCTCGCGAAGCACTGTGGTGACCAAACCAGGCCTCAGCTTGATGACGGCTTTACCTACTGCATTCTGAGAAGTCCTGATGGTCGTTGTCCTCGAGCACTATTCCTGTTCAGAGTACAAATCAAAGGAGAATGATACTGATATGCTACACACCATCCAATGTATATAGTTCATTGGCGTGTTGAGCGCAAATGTATACCCAGTAAGACGAATAAGTTCTGAAAGATTCTTATACACAGGCACATTCCGTGAAAGGCCCAATGCACGACTTTGTCGTAAACACTCCATTTTCTTTGTTATTCACTCCACTCTCACCACATTATCGTGTGGTGCGCAAGCTTCGGACACTTTGCTGCTCTTCAGCCTATCGAAGTTAGGTCACTATAGCTTTTATGGAAGAATGAATAAAATGATAGGTTTCAAAAAAATAAAAGCCATAGCGTCTCTACATAAACACATGTACATTGAAGCTGATGATGGTGCTATGGTGAAGATAAGGCTCGTGCTTCTGGCAAGTCACTGGCAGTCAGTTCCCAATAACTACTACGAGGGTAATACGGTATGATGCAGGTGCCGGCCAGAAAGGGTGTATGTATTCAAGGTGTTGGAGTGGGCTGGGAAGTATGATTGACAAGTTGGTGTGGGTAGAGGGAGGCGTGAGGGAGGGATGGCAGTGGTCAGGAGGCTGGAAGCGGGATCATCTACATATTGAAGAGGCGTAGACGCTAGGATTATAGCTGGTTGGAGGAGTAAGTGTCTACATACTATTCTGGAACAGGAAGAACCAGCCGGCTGAAGTTCCGCTCGAATAGGATGCAGAAGGGTGGCAATTGGAGGGTAGATATGACATGTTGGTATAGGCGCACCAGAAGCCTAGGTATCCAGAGGATAGGCGAGAAATATTGCTTTTGTTCCCGACGTTTATGGAACGTTTACAATTTGTGACAAAGTCTGAGGAACTTCAGAAGAGAGGGCAATGTAATCAGCTGGCAGAGGTTGCGTCTGAGACGGCAAATATGATACAGAGTGCAAGGTGTTCTAAGACTGTAAGGAATGGTAAATTTTTGAGAGTGCTGAGATCCAAGCTATATTGGCGAAAGTAACACTAAGGCATTTGGAAAGACGAAGGAAGAAACAAGATCAGGGGTTAACGTCCTGTTGGTGAAACAGCTATTAGAGCATAACCCAGAATTGGGAAGAACGGGGAAGCAGGACAACTGGGTCCATCCATTCACCATCCTGTCATTCACCATAAGCTGTGTAGGGACATCGAAGAGAAACTAAATATGCTCGAAAATCAAGTTTGGAGCCAACAGCTTACCACAGCAGCGCCTCGTTCAGTGGGTTTTACCCAAGTACAGATGATGGCTGAATGATGGAGTCCCCACATTGTCGAGTTTCCTGTCTTCTTAATTTGAGTTTGTTGTAACCTGAGGATGCGTGATTATTCCCAGATATGAGAAAGTGAGAGTCCTCTGCCCATGTCAGCAGAGAGGAATGGAGCAGCAGGTCCACCGCCTTACTGCAAGCGCTTATCTTCCTCCATGTAATTGGGCACTGTCCTTGCATTGTGAGAGAACTGTGACTCGGAGTTATCTGTTGAGTGTACATGACTGTAATGGATGCGTTAAGAGCTTAACATCCACATCTGACACACATGTTGTTGTGTCATGCTTTTAATAAATTTACAAGTAGATAAATGAAACAGTCAATGATCAGAACGCCTTATTGTTTGGAAAGCAATACACGTATCTTTGGCTCCTCGTGGCTGTGGCTGCGTGAGCACGTGTGGTATTAATTGGGGTCCAAATACACAGGAGCTGCTGAAAACACTGAGCGGCATCACAGTGCAAGTCTGCAGATGATGAGCACTGGACGTTTACTACAACTGTGCCAAATATGTGTCTGTTGTTGGCCCTCGACTCTCTGTACGTGCATGCTTGGCCTAGGCTTGACTGAGTGACGTTACGCCGACACTGCACTCTGAAGGCAGAAATTCGTCGCTTCTCTGCAGTCGTCATGGAACCGTTGATACCCTCGTAGACAGAACAGAACTCAGGCTGGACTCTGGCAGAACTCGTACCAGGCACTGGCAGAGCTGGAAATACTTGTCGTGTGTGGCGCCTCGAAGCTACAGGAGGAGTGGCTTACTACTTCTTTCTCATAGGCGGTGGCGATGCTGCTTAGGTGTACAGCATCTCTCCGGCGGTCGATTGACGATTTGCTGCAGGCGATTATCGTCGACACCACATGTGTCACCTTCAACAGTGTCACAGGCATCAGTGTATCATGATACATTGAGGAGAGGTAATGTAATGTAGAACACTGACACGAGGTCTGGTGATGAGAAACTTTATGCTTCAATTCCCCCTCCCATTACTGGGGAAATACCAGCAATGCAAATTTCTTCCATCACCTGGATTCGAATCACTTTACCTTTGAAGAGAGTACCACCACACAGTCATGTTTATGTGTGCCATGGTGGAAGTTAGGGTGAGAGAAATGATTGGTGGTGTTTATTGTAGTAATTCCTTGGGTTTTTAACATAAGTGATTTTGATGTAGCAGAGGCTACACCAAGAGGTGAAGTTATCGAGGCAGGTGGAGATATGCTGTTGAGTAAGGTTTACAGTGACAAAAGAAGCATGGTGTGCCAGACAAGGAGCTATACAGTAAACATAATTCATTGGGACACCTGGCACTTGCCAGTTTCCTCCCAGAGATCCGAATGTGCGACTATTGCGGAATATTTCGCCAATGGAGGAGTCATCATACCACTTTTCAATTATAGGCCACATGTCCTGTGGACAGACACCAGTGGTTCCCATTACCTTCTGCATTCTCATGCCTTTGAGCACTGCTGACTCTTCACGGTTTTAGGAGCAGGGGAAGAAAGTGCCTTGAAGCTCTATCCGCCCATCCATCATTACTGATGATTTTTATTCTAAATTTAAGCAGTAGCGAGGTTTGAACCTGGGTCCCATGACGTTTTGATTAGTATACAAAGACACTACCCTTAAATCATAGGTGAGCCGTGGGATATAAACTTGCATACTGTATGATATCACACAACTTGACTAGAGCTAGTAGGAAATAAGATGTTTTTTATTTTATTTTATTTTTTTTTTTTTATTGAGGTCGAAAGTAATGGAGTCATGAGCAGCCTCTCATAAGAATTTCCTGAAATTGTAAGACGTCGTGGTCTCCTTCATTGCTTACATATTCCGCCCTCACAATCATATTCTGCATATCAAGACGCTTCATTCGAGCCCAAACTCGAAAAGATAAAGTAAGTATTGTATGAATTCATGTAAACGATATGCAGATAACTAATAAATCGCAAGTGCACACCGTGGTTGAAATACTCGAGGGTGGCGTACACACATACATTCCAGACTCGAAGGTCACAGGAGCTTCTAGCTGGAGAGAGGCAACTGCACCCCAGGAGGCCGGTCCCAAGCTATCTACGTCGGCCAGTGACCGCCTGTAGAGCAGACAGCGTTAGCCCGAGTGAAAGGACGACACTGTGTTTGGCTTAAAAGCAAATTCCGCTACATTGTGTGGGAGCGGTTAGCCTACACATTCTTTACACATAGTATGCAGTTTCAGAGATTTTCACAGGGAGACAGCAAACGCCAAACACCGATACTACAGATTTCCGGATTGGTCACCTTAAGCGAAACGTCATTCTCCCGTTTTAGAAGAGCAATGCTGATTGGCAGACGATATTTCTGACGCCTTGAGCTGAATGAGTAATGGAAGAGACCGAAAGATATACCCCTTCACGTCTGGCGTGCAGAGGGGCCGTTCCGTTGTCGCTCTTGGAGCGAGAACACGTAACGAGAGCGTGCGCGCTCGTACGTGTACTCAAAGAGCGAGGAACAAGTCTCTCCTCAGTACTTCACTGGGAGAGCACCTCTGTCGCACGCCAATAGACTAGGGGCGAATAGGAGTCCTTGACTTCATCAAGGCGTAGGGAGAGTTTGATTGGCGAAGGTCAATCCAGATAGAACGAGAGTTATCTTATTTGTCGGCAGCGAGCGGCGCAGACAGCAGTCATCACAGCCACAGCTCTTTGACCCCCACATTTCCTCCACAACAGTACCCTTCACTGCATATCACACGTGACAGCCTCCACTGTACCTAGCAACATTCTAACCGATAATTATTCAAGTCTAGTAGGTGCAGCTCTCATCCATTCTGCCAAGTCAATAACAATCTTAAACTTTGTATAGAAATTTCATTAGCGAAGCCTATCCTTAAGAGGTAACTTCACATTCTGAAAAGAACCCGCAAATAACGTGTTCAATTCATAACTAAAAATGCTATTGTGATTTCTCAGAATTTTTGCAAAATAAGTAATAATTTTCGTTGCTTTCATGTTTTTCTTACACTAACTAGCACTACTCCAGTACCCAAGTATCCCACTAGTTACGTAAGACATTTTGTGAATTTTTGTGTCATTTCCTTACAGTGGACGACTCCAGAAGGTATTTATTGCCGAAAGTATTTCAGGCATTTCTCTTTAGAACGTTAGGAGTGTCCGTCTGACTTCTGTAGTAGTGTGGGGGTGGAAATTGCATCTTGCAGGGGCCAAAGGGTAAAGGGTACATCTCAGATTAATCTGTTGCGCAGAATGACAGAATAGCACCAACCCACACACTCACAAAATGTGTGACTTTATAGTCTTGTGTTGTAAATGCTATATTTAATTCGTTTTGTGGTGTTATATACAGGAATTTTAAACAGGGACAAAGAGATATGGTGGTCGTATTTGTGTTAAATTGTATGTACCGAATTGTCGAGCAGTCATTAGATACAGTGAGTATATCTATAAGATATGAAGCACTGAGTCTGGCTTGTTGAGGTTGTTTGGTAACGTGTGGTTGTTATGGATGAGAGGAGAATGAACCCTTTTTCAATAGATTGTTCAGTTTATGGAAAATGTGGCAGTGTTTTTGTTCATGTGTATCACCAATCCCAGGGTTTCTGATCTGCAGAATGAGGTGCTGGTATCATGATATCTCACAAGCACCCATTGGCAGTACCATCTGATTCTATGTTGTAGAAATTACCTGTGCTTTGTAGAGTGTATAGTGACTGGGACTGTGTTACGAGACTGTAACAATTTTCATTAAAGTATTGTTGTAGCATTGAGATAACATGTGAGTGATGAAGATCTCGTTGGAGCTGAGGGAACAGACATGTGGATGGAATGCTATGCTGCTGCTTTGTCTTGCTGTTTTATGTGGCGAAACAAGGTTAGGTATAGGTTTTAAGCTGATGTTTTGGTGTGGCTGAAGATAAAGTTGGATTGCTTTTTGGAACAGGTGACTTGGATGTTAAAATGGAAGGTGACTGTGGCTGTTATCGTCATCTGTTGGACGAGAGTTGAAGGAGAGTGAATGTTGTGGGAAACAGTGGTTCTAAACTGGATGTCTTTCATGTTAGGGATGCGACACAAAAAACTGTTGGGATGATGACGGTGAGCTCGACTGATGGTGTAGAAAACCGTGGATCTGAACTCAATATCTTTGATGGTGAGGGTGCAGTGCATGTAGTTGTTGGGATGCGGAATGTAAGTTTAGTGTCGTGAATAATGCGTTTATATTTATTAGATCATTCGAGTTGAGGCTGTGTAGATGATGCAGTTGTGCAAGGATTGTACATTTGGCATAGTTAACATGGTTGGTTTTACGAACTTCCAGTATGCTGCTGTAGTTTGGGTCAGCAACTTCTGGTAATCAGTGAACGAAAAACCGTTCCGAGGTTTTGTTCATTCGATGAGTTATCTGTATGCACTGTAAATGTTCATTGCACGTTTTTGACATCTTCGGAAATGCCATTTTCGACTATGTTATGGTGATTTGAAAATGGGTCTCGGTCCGAAACAAATCATCGAATCAATAAAAAATAAAAATTTGCAACTTGGACTGGTCTTGTTTGTAATTGGGATAGGCCAGGTGGTTCTGCGATACTGGGTCAGATAGTCGTCACACAGGAAGTATTTGTGACATCTGTAGCCTTGGATTTGCGATTTAGTTGATTTTACACAATGGCAGCGACAGCAAATCAGGACTCAGTTCCTGATACGTTGGTCTGTTGTGGGCAAGCATCTAGTTCTGCTGGACAGTGATGCGTAAAACAGGCGACAGTAAAGCACCACGGTTTTAATAGTGGCGAGGGCAACTCTTTCAGACAGGGCCGTTGTAGCAGCCTGCTGGATGTCGCAAGCCATCTCCAACATCGCCACGTGCTCAGAAGAGATTCGCACCCGTTTCTTCTTTCTCTCTCTCCCCCCCCCCCTCCCCCCTCCCTATCTCGACCGAACTGCCACGATCTCTCCGATCTCTCTGGATTATCACGACAACTTTCCCCTTAAGATATCTTCAATGTCGGGCTTAAAGTTAGCTTCCAGACAAACGGCTAGTTGTCCACAACTCTGTAAGCTCTTGTCGCTGCTCATTCTTTAATATCTTGTCGCTACTCGCGTGGAATAGAAACATCAACTACAGCTCACACGTTTGTTCTCGGTGTCCATAACAGTTTCAGTCATACTTATAGACTTGCTGCCGAGTGCAGCTGAGTCTAGAAACAGATGGGGTAAGAGTCTGCTTGTTTAGTAACTTGCTAACAATGCGTATTTCCGTTTATGTGCCACTATTATTCTTATGAGTGTCTGCAGTAAATTATCGGCTGCAGCCGAAATTTTGTAAAGACCGTTCTTCGCAGTATTACAGTCCCTGGTTCTAATATACGCATATTCTTATGATAACTTACTTCTTTATGTGTTGTAACCCTTTTCGACCACCTTAGTTTTTTAATTAGTCGGTTTACTACCAATTAGAACCCTGCAAGTTCGATTGCCTCAAGCGGTCAAGAGTGACAACGGCAGGCATAAATAATTATTCCGCTGAGGGAGCACAAGCCCACTGTCCCCCCTTCCTCTCATTTAAGTGGAGTTACCCCCTACCGAACAAGAAGCTATCAGACAGTTACAAAGAAAGAAATGAATGGACGATTACAGCTCGTTTCATGTCTGGTACAACGATAGATAGATGATCGAGTAAGAGATAAAGTCCAGCAACGAGAGCAAAATAATAAATTTAAAGAATATAGTGATTCGAACAAATAGAGTTGATTACCAGACAGGTTTGATAGCTGAAACTACAGTGTTTCCTCAGTCCTACTACAGTTCATAGTATTGACACTTCAAAGGATAATATTAACAGTGTACCTCATACAATTAACTGTTCTGTTACAAATCGAAATATTGTTCGTCAAAGAAAATTAGTAAATACGAACAGTATCATGCCAGGATCATAGATGAGAAATGTAGAACACTACACCAGTTACAGTATTGACTAAACATTAGCTTGTCTGAAGCCGTTAAGTTGCAGAAACCATTCGCCATTTTTAAAACAAGCCTTAGACTAGGTCTGAAAAAAAAACTACGTGTACAGAAGTTTAGAGCGTTTATAGAAGATAAGAAGGAACACTTTTTTATATGAGGCACGTGTCGCACATATATGAAGGTCTTATATGCACTGGCGTTCAGAGACGGTGTTCAAAGTGCTGTGGGATGGGCACTGTTTTAGAGGTGTTGCGTGCCTCCTACGGGAGGGAGACGAGTTGTTCAGTGTACCAGACACTGGCAGACACCCCAGTTGAGGTGGTCGCCTGTTAGGCCGAGGCTGCAAACATTATTTGAGAGACACCCACTTGTTTCGAGTGTGTTGCACAATCATTAGCAGCGAGCTGGCACTTGAGTAACGTCTCCAAAACATCACACAGCCTCTGTACATCGCCGGCATCGAAACCTTCACGGGCCACGAGCAGGTGGGGGTACACCTATGACCTTTGTGTCACATAAACTTGTCATAGATCCAGACGGAGAGTTGCCGAGGAATCTAAACACTGACTTTGGAAAGAGCACCAGAGATTACCTTGCGTGGCATGCAAAATCACGCAAGAGCTAAAACTACATATTCAGAAGGATATTTGAATTTCATTCCTCGAACAACTTGAACACTTGTCAGCGCATAACCATGAAGTGGCCGGGTCCCAGTATTAAACTTACCTACAATCTTGACATCATCTTCGTAGAATGAATCGATGTACTCAGCTGCAGTGTGCCAGTAGACACGAAGGAAGGCGTACACTTCGTCAGCGAGGCTGAACATTTGCGACGCCTCTGGCTGCCGCTCCTTGCACAGCGCACTGAAGTCGTCGTCAAAGGAGAGGCTCCACGGCTGATGGCGCAGCAGGCGTTCACTCAACAGCGGCCGCCTGTAGCACACAAGGTGCGAGGTTAAAAGTTGAAAACCTAGCATGTATAGTTTATGCAAGAACGTACAAGTATCCAAAAATGTGTGTGAAATTTTATGGGACTTAACTGCTAAGGTCATCAGTCCCTAAGCTTACACACTACTTAACCTACATTATCCTAAGGACACACACACACACACCCATGCCCGAGGGAGGGCTCGAACCTGCGCCGGGACCATCCGCGCACCACATGACTGAAGCGCCCCAGACCGCTCGGCTAATCCCGCGCGGCTAAAAGTATCCAGAACGGATTTCCACTCACCAGTGGATTAGAAACTTCCTGGCAGATGAGTACTGTGTGCCACACTGGGACACAAACCTGGAACTTTTTCATTCTTTAAAGGATGCATAGTAACACAGCCAACAATCGCAAACCCATTGGTCTTTTTAGCATTTTAGCGCATCAAGATTTCATCTTTAGATTTCGGAGCACTTTAGTGAGACACCGATTATAACTATTTCTTGCAGGTCATCCACTCCGTTCTGTGCTGCTATATCGTTTTAAGTGGTTTCAGACTCATCAAACTGCAGAACTGCAGCGCTTGCCGCAGAATACCTCTTTTCTTTAAAGAAGAATTTCGTATGCATTGCAAGAGAGTGAACATGTGATATTTATGTTAAGGATATGAATGACTTGTTCAAATTTGTTATAGATGATTTTAGACGCTGACATGTAGACATGACTGTCATGAGCTGAAGCAAAATCGTGCACATTACCACTTGAAAATGGCTCAAAAGGCCGAAACTGCAATTGTAAAACAATTTTTATAGTCAATGGCGAATATGACGTCCTTAAAAAAATAGACATCGAGCTAGGCAGGGAGGAACCGAGAGCCGCCGTGACAGCCTTACTTCCGCCAGTAGCTCAGCCGCTGCCTTCCAGCCGTCACAGAAGCTCCCCTGCACGGCTGGCGGGACCAGCGCTCCCGGAAGGATGGGCACTGCAGTGACCAGAGGCCTCGGGGGTTGCTTCCTGGACGAATCCTCACTCTGCAGTGGAGAGTGCAGTCACTTGAAACGTCGGGAATCCGACCTGCCAGGGAGTTTCCTATCTGCTTTAGGTGATGTGACATCTGCGATAATTTTCCGTAAAGACTGTATGACAGCTGAAAGCAGAATCCCCACAGGAAGAAGAGCTCTATGGACAAATGTGAATGTACCGTCAAGCAGGTCCACTTATTCAGTCCCTTTCAGCTAATCCAACGGCTAAGGACAGCGCGATACGATGACTTAAACTATTTCAAATCCGTCTTTGCAAATACCAAACATGTGTTTTTATTTCACAATAGGTCTTTCGTTTTACTCATTATACCCTTATCAGTTGTGGCATTTCTATAATGTTTCCACTTACATCCGGCAGTGTGCATCCCACCGTCTCACACTGCTATGCTTGACGTCCAGAAGTACATGTCTCCTCACGTGAAACTTGACAAAATGACGCTTCAGTATTGCATAAAAATGTTTATTTACTTGGCTCTGAAGCATTCGTTCGGTCTCGCTTCGTGATTGGTTGGTTCGGGTCTCTCGTTTGGTAGTGAAAATTGTTGTTGTTGTTGTGGTCTTCAGTCCTGAGACTGGTTTGATGCAGCTCTCCATGCTACTCTATCCTGTGCAAGCTTCTTCATCTCCCAGTACCTACTGCAACCTACATCCTTCTGAATCTGCTTAGTCTATTGGTCTCCCTCTACGATTTTTACCCTCCACGCTGCCCTCCAATGCTAAATTTGTGATCCCTTGATGCCTCAAAACATGTCCTACCAACCGATCCCTTCTTCTAGTCAAGTTGTGCCACAAACTTCTCTTCTCCCCAATCCTATTCAATACCTCCTTATCTTCAGCATTCTTCTGTAGCACCATATTTCGAAAGCTTCTATTCTCTTCTTGTCAAAACTGGTTATCGTCCATGTTTCACTTCCATACATGGCTACACTCCATACAAATACTTTCAGAAACGACTTCCTGACACTTAAATCTATACTCGATGTTAACAAATTTCTCTTCTTCAGAAACGATTTCCTTGCCATTGCCAGTCTACATTTTATATCCTCTCTACTTCGACCACCATCAGTTATTTTACTCCCTAAATAGCAAAACTCCTTTACTACTTTAAGTGTCTCATTTCCTAATCTAATCCCCTCAGCATCACCCGATTTAATTTGACTACATTCCATTATCCTCGTTTTGCTTTTGTTGATGTTCATCTTATATCCTCCTTTCAAGACACTGTCCATTCCGTTCAACTGCTCTTCCAAGTCCTTTGCTGTCTCTGACAGAATTACAATGTCATCGGCGAACCTCAAAGTTTTCATTTCTTCTCCATGAATTTTAATACTTACTCCGAATTTTTCTTTTGTTTCCTTCACTGCTTGCTCAATATACAGATTGAATAACATCGGGGAGAGGCTACAAGCCTGTCTCACTCCCTTTCCAACCACTGCTTCCCTTTCATGTCCCTCGACTCTTATAACTGCCATCTGGTTTCTGTACAAATTGTAAATAGCCTGTCGCTCCCTGTATTTTACCCCTGCCACCTTCAGAATTTGAAAGAGAGTATTCCAGTTAACGTTGTCAAAAGCTTTCTCTAAGTCTACAAATGCTAGAAACGTAAGTTTGCCTTTTCTTAATCTTTCTTCTAAGATAAGTCGTAAGGTTAGTATTGCCTCACGTGTTCCAACATTTCTACGGAATCCAAACTGATCTTCCCCGAGGTCCGCTTCTACCAGTTTTTCCATTCGTCTGTAAAGAATTCGCGTTAGTATTTTGCAGCTGTGACTTATTAAACAGATAGTTCGGTAATTTTCACATCTGTCAACACCTGCTTTCTTTGGGATTGGAATTATTATATTCTTCTTGAAGTCTGTGGGTATTTCGCCTGTCTCATACATCTTGCTCACCAGATGGTAGAGTTTTGTCAGTACTGGCTCTCCCAAGGCCATCAGTAGTTCTAATGGAATGTTGTCTACTCCCGGGGCCTTGTTTCGACTCAGGTCTTTCAGTGCTCTGTCAAACTCTTCACGCAGTATCTTATCTCCCATTTCATCTACATCCTCTTCCATTTCCATAATATTGTCCTCAAGTACATCGCCCTTGTATAAACCCTCCATATACTCCTTCCACCTTTCTGCCTTCCCTTCTTTGCTTAGAACTGGGTTTCCATCTGAGCTCTTGATATTCATACAAGTGGTTCTCTTCTCTCCAAAGGTCTCTTTAATTTTCCTGTAGGCAGTATCTATCTTACCCCTAGTGAGACAAGCCTCTACATCCTTACATTTGTCCTCTAGCCATCCCTGCTTAGCCATTTTGCACTTCCTGTCGATTTCATTTTTGAGACGTTTGTATTCCTTTTTGCCTGCTTCATTTACTGCATTTTTATATTTTCTCCTTTCATCAATTAAATTCAATATTTCTTCTGTTACCCAAGGATTTCTATTAGCCCTCGTCTTTTTACCTACTTGATCCTCTGCTGCCTTCACTACTTCATCCCTCAGAGCAACCCATTCTTCTTCCACTGTATTTCTTTCCCCCATTCCTGTCAATTGTTCCCTTATGCTCTCCCTGAAACTCTCTACAACTTCTGGTTCTTTCAGTTTATCCAGGTCCCATCTCCTTAAATTCCCACCTTTTTGCAGTTTCTTCAGTTTCAATCTGCAGTTCATAACCAATATATTGTGGTCAGAGTCCACATCTGCCCCTGGAAATGTCTTACAATTTAAAACCTGGTTCCTAAATCTCTGTCTCACCATTATATAATCTATCTGATACCTTTTAGTATCTCCAGGATTCTTCCATGTATACAACCTTCTTTTATGATTCTTGAACCAAGTGTTAGCTATGATTAAGTTATGCTCTGTGCAAAATTCTACAAGGCGGCTTCCTCTTTCATTTCTTCCCCCCAATCCATATTCACCTACTATGTTTCCTTCTCTCCCTTTTCCAACTGACGAATTCCAGTCACCCATGACTATGAAATTTTCGTCTCCCTTCACTACCTGAATAATTTCTTTTATCTCGTCATACATTTCATTAATTTCTTCATCATCTGCAGAGCTAGTTGGCATATAAACTTGTACTACTGTAGTAGGCATGGGCTTTGTGTCTATCTTGGCCACAATAATGCGTTCACTATGCTGTTTGTAGTAGCTAACCCGCACTCCTATTTTTTTATTCATTATTAAACCCAGTGAAAATTATCATATAGAAATTATTGGCCGTAAAACTTTGTCCTAAGGTCAGTGTTCCGTACATCGATTCGATACATATGTGTCAGGTACATGTTGTAATGAGAATGGAGCCCTCAGAATCGGGTATGAGATAATTTTTTTCTGATTAATCTACGACTGCATTCCCTATAGCCCATTAACGATGGAAAGTTTCCATACTGCCTGACACAATGCAGAACAATCATTACTCCCTGTACTCCTTGTAGTATGGTCCTTGGTTATCACTGTTACCTGACAACGACGTTGCCAATTAAAGCATGAAGCTGCATCATAATGAGTTCCGTGTGATGTCTGGGTCCCCAGTTTGACCGGAAAGCAGTCCCTCCCATAAGACAAGTGGTGCCATGGTGCTAAGGCTCGCAAATCATTTCCACGCTACGTACACCAGCACGCTGTTCTGCTTGGAGGTACAGTACCACACCTACTCCACTGACAAGCTGGAACTCAGAATCCGTGCCGTGATGAAAATCATCATTTCTACGCCCCAGATGGAGGATGTACGTGCACACTACAATGATCTGAATAAACATTATACGGAGATTTGGTTGGGGAAGAATTTCGGGAAAGGGCTGTTTTTAACATAATGGAGCCGTTCATTCCATAAGGCAACGAAAGGACGGATTTAAATGCAGCAAGGAAGTGAACAAACAATATCCACTGAAACAAGCTCTAAAGAAAATCTCGAAACTTCTGGACAGTTGCGAATGTACTACACTGCTATAATGACACAAAACTGACTGCCATATTCAGTTTAGGAGCAAGTGCGTTGCAACACAAAGTGGCAAATCAACAGAGGACGCAATAAATACTCGCCACATGGAGCTAGAGTGTCGACAAGCGGGGCAGACCGCTGCCACGAAGTCAATCGTCGACAATTTGCGTGCAGAGGCAGGGTCTGTGTGCTATAGGCGGCTTTAGCCTGTAGTGCTGGAGCCATTACTAAGGCTATCATGCGAGTCCAGTAATGAAGTGGATTGGAGGAATTTAGAAATGACCGACTGTAAATGGCGATACGTGAACTGTAGAAGAGACACGAAATGGTGCGCTGCCTGGACTAGGAGGGCGGTACCGAAGTTCCACCACTGCCGCTGGAGCTCTGTGACCCCTGATGCGTCTTTGGTTATCGCCTTTGTACTGACATCCAACAGAAGGTAAACACGCTGGGTCGTATGAACAAACAAGACGACGTTCTCTAGAGAAGATTCTCGGAGCAAAAGGAAAATCTCTGAGAAAGCTCTTACGAGCAAAACATTCGAAGCCATAATCTGTGACGAGAGGGTTCCTTTTTCTCACTACCTCTGCTCCCTGCTGAGTTCTCGGTGTGTGTGGTCTGCCGTGTCCCGCACAGAAAGCACGTGCAGTGTCACGTGTCATTCAGCTCGCTCAAACGGGCGACGTGTCTGGAACCGGCACCACTGTGTTCAGGCAGAGTTGCACTACGTTTCATTTTGTTTATTTTATATGCGCCAACAAATTATTAAGACAATTACGTACAGCTTACGAAAATGCATTTTCTTGAGATGTTACCGAATTTACAACATGCGGAAAACTTTTCAGTTACAGAAGTTAGGCGAACATTATGCGAACGAAATCTTAAGATTGCATGACTTTTTATCTACTCCAAGCCGGAACTCTGTCAGAGTTCTCTAACACGAGATAATTTTGGTTACCATGGTGCACATCTGGAATTGTCAGTGACACCGTTGTTTGGTGTAGGCCTACACCGAAGTTTTCTCGTACGTTAGTCTGAAAACTTAGGTCTACTAAAAAGCAGCAAGAATGTTTTAATTTTTACTTCTTTTGAAAGGTCGTCCCCTCTTCTTTGGTGATTTTCTGGAGGGAAGTTCACCAGGCAAGTAATGTTCTTATTGTGAAACCCATATAAACTTCTACAGTGTCTCTGTTCAGCATTTTGTTGGGCTACATATATCTTTCATTGCCTTCGAAGCAGCATGAATTCTGCCATTACTGTCAAAAAGTATGTAAAACTTAACCTGAACAGAACTTACTCAGCTCAAAGAATGCTAAAGAGCTCGTTTCAATGTTTTCCGATTGTGAGAAGCTCCTCTAGTTTTATTCATACGTAATCGGAGAACATTCTTTGTCTTAAGCAACATCCCTCACCTTTTTACTCACGTTGAGCACATTATCGGGTGGAGTATATTCTCTGACTCGCTTTACTCATGTTAACCTCAAAATGTCCTCCCAAAATTTCCAGTACGAAGTATATCCTCCGTTTTACTGACACGCCCCACTATATTTCGCCAGCACCTCAGCTCTCACCTGGACTCTCCCAGTGGTTCTTCGCCGATCATCTCCCACCCTTCGTCGTCGTCCTCATTGCTTCACCACTCACAGAGAGCCGTAGTCTGGCAGCTCCTTCGCCACTGCCTCCGTCAAATGCTCCACCACCGTCGCCGCCACCTGCGCCACCGTCGACTCCCTCTCCAGCAGCGTCGCTGGCTCTGTCGCCAACACCGTCGCCAGCCCCCATCCGCGGCCCGCCCCATCGCCCCCACCACTGCCGGTGCAGGAAGTTCCAACCACATCCACATTCGTCACCGCCGTCATAAACTCCTGTCAATGTCCTTATCTACAAACAACTGGGGCCACCTATTACACCACAACCCTCATGCATGCAGTCATAAGACCAAACAGATGAAATAGAATAGATAAAACCTCACGATTTCAAATGAAACCAAGCCTAAAATGATTTCACTAAATTTACCGACATGAAACCAATAATTCCTCTCAACTATCGTCCTTTGTATCTACATCTACATACATAATCCGCAAGCCATCGTGCGGTGCGTGGCGGAGGGTACCCTGTTCCACAACTAGTCGTTTCCTTTCCTGTTCCGCTCGCTGACAGAGCGAGTGACAGACGCCTGTCTATGTGCGTCCTTAGGAGCCGTAATTCCTCGTATCTTGTCTTCGTGGTCCCTACCAGAAATGTATGCTGGCGTCATTAGGATCATTCTGCAGCCAGCTTCAAGTGCCGATTCTCTAAACTTTCTCTGTTGTTTTCTTCCAAATGAGTGTCTTCTTCCCTCCAACAATTCCCTGCTGAGCTCCCGAAGCATATACGTAACACTTGCATGCTAATCGAAACTCCGGTAAGAAATCTACCTGCTCCCCCTGAATTGTTTCGATGTCTTCTTTCTATCCGACCTGGAGCAGATCCCAAATACTCGAGCAATGCTGAACAAGAAGTCGCTCTGGCGTCCTACACGGGGTCTCCCTTACATACGAACCACACTTTCACAAAACTCTCCGAATAAACCCAAGTCGACCGTTCGCCTTTCCTACCAGAATCCTCACACGTTTATTCCATTTCATCTCGCTTCGCAACATTACGCCCAGATATTTCAACGAAGTGACTGTGGTAAGCAGCACACTTGGAGTGCCGTATCCGGATATTGCGGGTTCGTTTTTGCTGCTCATCCGCTTTCGTCTACAGCAAGAGCCACCTGCCATTGATCACACCAACTAGAAATTTTGTCATCTTGTGTCAACCTGCAGTCACTCAACTTATTCCATATGCTCGTTCTTACGTTATCACACCGCAATGGGACACCGTGCCAAATGCTTTCGAGAAATCTAGAAATATGGAATCTGCCTTTTGCCCTTTATCCATAGCTCTCAGTGCATCATGCGAGAAAAGGAAAAGGTGAGTTTCACAGAAGCGATGCTTACCAAAACCGTGTCGATTTGTGCACATAAGCTCCTTAGTCTGAAGAAAGTTGATTATGTTCGAACTGAGAATATGTTCAAGGATTCTGCAGGAAACAGGTGTTAGGGATATTGGTCTGTAATTTTGTGGGTCCGTTCTTTTACCTTTCTTATACACTAGAGTCACTTGCACCTTTTTCCATTCGCTTGGTTCTTACCGCTGATCGCAAGCTAAGTAAGGGGCCAATGCCGCACACTACTCTTTGTAAAACCAAACTGGCATTCCACCTAGGCATTGCCACTTATTTATTTTCAGCTGTCTCAGCTGTTTCTCTACGCCAGGGGTACTCATTACTATGATTTCCATACGGGACTCTGTGCGATGGTCAAACGACGGCACGTTTGTACCATTCTCCTGCGTGAACGATTTCTTAAACGAGGAATTTTTAACTTCGGCCTTCCCTTTGGAATATTCTACAGCCAAAGCAGACTGGTCAACGTGTGACTGAATAGAAGCGTTAGATCCGCTTAACGATTTTGCAGAGGACCAAAACTTTTTCCGGTTCTCCGGTGGTAGCTGTTGTATGATTCGCGCACAGATCTTTTCACAGACGCACGAATATCTACAAACCTTGCTGTCCTCATTTGCGCGTTCTCTTTTGAACCGAGAATGTAACAGCCTTTCGTTCCTCAGCATTTTCCGAATTTTGTTATTAAAGCACGATGAGTCTTTTCCGCCCTTCATCCACTTAGTAGGCGCATACTTTTCCGGATCACGATTTACAATCTCTTTAAACTTTAGCCATAATTCCTCTATGACCATAATTCTGGAATTGAATGATTGTATTTTACTGTCTAAGTGAGACGCTGACAACTGCATATCAACTCTCCTAGCGTTCTCGACTGATTTACTGACTTTCGTAACCATAGTCGCTATGATGAAATCACGATCAGTAATCCCCATCTCTATGCTGACGCCATCGATAAGGTCCTGCCTGTTTGTGCTGGCTGCCGAACTAGCTGCTCAACACAGTTTTCGGAAAATGTATTCAAAAGTCCTTCACAAGACTGTCTGTCTGCACGACCTGCAGTGAATCCATAGACGTCCCAGTCTATACTCGGTAGGTTAAGGTCACCGCCAGCTTGTGTCGCGTGATCTGGATATTTATGCAGTGCTGACTATTTACCTTCATTGAATGGCTCCAGCGGAGTCGGGTGGGTGGTAAAAACATCCAACAACTGATATGTTTTCACCTAGTCCTGTTATGTGCGACCACGTAACTTCACTATTGCACTCAAATTCAACCTCAGTAAAGAGAATATTTTTTGTCAACTGCAATGAACACATCCCCTCCTACCGCGTCGAATGTCTTTCCGATAAACGTTCCAAGACTCGCTAAATATCTCAGAGTTTTTCTACTTAGGGTCTTAGCCAGCTCTCAATTCAAGAATAATTTGAGGCTGAGAACGTTCATGGAGGAGAGTAAATTTGGGAACTATGTTACAAATACTTCGACAGTTGACTGATAAAAGTTTCAGAGTCGAACTGACTTTACTCTGAAAGCTATCTGATTTCCCTAAAGGTGTACCAACTGGCGAGTGTTCATGAGAGTACCTCAAACTACTGGCTAGCCTGAAACCCCCCATGTGCACTCCACAAGTACTCTGCTATCCGATTAGCTGCTTCCTTTGTGTAGTGCACCCCTGTCTTGAAATCTACCCATCTCCGATTTTCAGTTCACCTTCCCAACCACTGTTACCTTCATTCCCACTGCCTGACACAATATCGATGGTTTTATCCCGTCACACTATCTGCATGTGTCCGTACACAGTGAACCGGTACCCCACTCACAGTTCTGATGACAGATGTGGAGTAGCAAACCAAAAATCCCCAAACAATAAACATTGTGGAGTAACAATACCGTTCGTCAAAAACAGCTCCAGGTGGCTACAAATCATGTTCAATCATCCTGCATAATACTTTATCCTGAGTGTGTATTTTACCACCCTGGCCGTGATCTGTCCTACTGCCTGTCTCTGTCATCATCCTGTAGCACATAATTTCGTTCCTCACACTGACCACTTCCTCTCCACAGCTGTTTACCCACATCAATTCTCATGATGAACTTAATTGTGGATGTCGGTTGATCACTTTCGTTTCAGAAGACCTAGTCCATTTCCCAGACACACTCATCCCAAAGTGGCTCCCCTACCGGCATCTTAAGATATAACTGCACAAGTCTTTCATCCTATTGATAGCAATCACGACTAAGTCTAATTGTCCATCGTAATCCATGTTCTCCACCTCCATACCTACCTCACAATAAGCCACCTAAAAGAATCCAACAACAAAGCCACAAGACCTGTGGTGCCTGCTGGGAGCTTGCGCATTCCCACGTAGGAAGCCACCTCGTCACCCTCCATAGTGCCAACATATCTCCTACACTACTCCATTCCACGGCCACATATGTCAACCACTCGTGAGACTATTCCGCTTTCCTCCCGCTCGCAGCCTCCAGTATTTACGCTCTATGCTACGGATTGATTTAAACACACCAACCACAGGACAAAATATAAGAACAATGGCTGTCCGCTTCCTGCCCTCTGCTGACGTCTTCCCATCTTCCCTCATCGCTGCTTAGATTTTTCTTCCATCTATTGAGATGAACATGACTTGTGGCCTCTTTTCCTCACCGACTGGATGCCAGTATCTGGACTAGAGTCGCTACTGCATGGTATTACCGTAATTTCTCCCGAAGTGTTGTTTTTTTTTCCGAATAGGACGAGGACACGCTCACTTTTCGTGTCAGGTTCCACATCATTGTTTCCACTAATTATGAAAACTTCGGAAGTATCTGTAACCATCAATACTTTCTCTAGTAAATGCAGTAACATCGTTTATTGTGTCAGTTTTCTCCGCTGGTCTGTTACGTAATACGTGGCACATTTTAAGACACAATACGAATCAAAAAATCGAAGGCTAAACGGAGTCAAAATCCTTTGTAAATCACGAGTTTCTGTAACCATGTCCTTCACTGCTGTCTATTAGTGCTAGTTCTTTACTCCATTTTGAAGTATATGATCCCTGTGTTTTCTATAACTTTAATGAATACTTCCATGGATAAAAGTGAGATAAACTTAAAAAAACCATAGTGAGTACGACAGAAATTTGAGTGTACACTGGTTTATACCTGAGTATCAAGTGCCCTGGCCTGTCCTTGTCTTCTTCCACCTCGTAGTGCTCCACCTGTTTGCTGGCTAATTGCATGTCATGTACACATCCGGTTAATTTCGTGCGCAGCATGTCTTTCACACGTTCCATGTCCTTAATCCAAGCGTGGAGTTGCTGATCACTTGCGTGGTTACCCTGAAACACACAGAAAATAGTTCAAATTACTTTCATAACATCCACAAGCAGCAGCCTGTCTTAGTATACAGTTACATGTAGCACTATTACATGACACTGAAATTACTGCCAGCGCATGAGTGTAGTACATTCAGTTTTGTACAGGCATAAAAACATTAATGCACAGCAGATACCTAGTGGGGTTTTATTAAATAAATACATTTCTCAAACTGTGACATCCGATAAGAGAGGTGCAGATATTTCTTGGTAGTTGACATTACAGACGTCTGAATGTATGAATGTATACTCCCATGACGATGTATCCAACTGAAATATTCTAGAGCTGCCAGCAGCGTCGAGTTCCTACGTGTATAGCCACATGGCGTGGCTGGAGCTCTGACGAGATTCTATTCAAACTTTTGAACGATTTTCGAAAATAGAATGGCCACACTGTTGATAAATACGTCACAATCCTAGTCGTTACCTACGCTGTGAGAATCCTGAACACATGTTTTGACCTTCTACAAACGCAACGATAGACATGAGCCGCTCTATATCTGAACCATTATCTCAGTTAATTGTGCACACACAAATTGTCAGTTCGACTCAAAATTTTGTAGCGTTTGTATGTGCCTGGCTGATCGCTTTTGCCGAAAATTTGCGTTTGTTGCTCGTCATCTAACACAATGTCGTCTGTATCTGAACACGTCTCGAATATTGCAGATTTGATGGAATGTATTGACTGTCCAAGTGTTAAAATCATTTTCTTCTGGACCATTTTCGGGTACGAAGTTCACATTTATGTCACATATTAAGGTCAATGCTCCTTTGGCGTTGTACAAATTGTAGGCTTCTAAGTCAATGCAGTAAAGATATGGCCATTTAATTACACATTTTCATACTTGAAAAGTCACTCACAAAAATCTATAAGGCGCTCCCTGTTGATTTAGAATCATGACATTTTGGAAGAAGCCAGATTTCACAGTGCAAATAAAGAAAAAAAATCTTAAAATCCATAATTGGTAACTATTTAACCCTAGAAAATACTTTTCGTATTATTTTTTATCAGTCTGTCTATTTATCTGTCCATCTGCTGGGAATCTTTTTCTCTGGATCAGTTCTGGGTATCATGTTCAAATTATGTCACATACAAAGGTATCGGACCCTTGGCGGCGTAAAAATTGTAAGCTTATAACTGACTCCAGTCAACAGATACGGACGGCCGTTTATGTCTCGTGTTTTGATAATCGAAAACTCAGTCATCGAAACCTATAGGATGCTCTCCATTGACTTGGAATCATGAGATTTGGCTACAACTAAGTTTTCCGGTACAAGTAAAGCAAAAAATCTGAAACTTGTTAACTTGTAATTATATCACATAAAAATGTTTTCGATTTGGACATACATTGTATTCATCACGAAAGTATAACATACGAACATTATTGCATGCAAAAATAAATTGTATGTTGTATTCATGATTTAGTACGTAAACAGAAATGTGTTATTAAATCTTCTCTCCCTACATACATAAACTAAAGTCCTCTGCTTGCTTGTTCTTGATTGTTTGGGCTGGGCTGAGGAAATAACGTAGAATTTCTGAACCGATCTTGGTATTCCTGGGAGCAGTATCTTGCTAGTAAAGTTAAAAAAGTGTCGATAACAGGCAAAAATTATTGGGAATCTTGATTCCCAGGATGGAGAGTTTGTACAGAACACTGAAACAGGTGACAGTGGTTCCACAATAGATTATATTGAGATAGGGAACCAATACTCGAAAGTGCATATTTATTGTGTTAAGGACATACACAGCATACACCACCTAACAACAATGTAGCTCATAGCAACGACTGTCGGTCTGAATGAATGCATGTATTGCAATGATGCCTGCAGTTCTTCACACTCTTGCAAAGATCTCGGGTGTCCGTTGTGCACTCGAACAGTAGCAGCTGATAAACAGTGTACACACCTGACCACCAAACGAACCTACTGTGCACAACTAGGCTCGTAGCACTCAAGCATCGCAGTGGCGCATTAACCTGTGCCGCAAACACACCACTGACCCTGCTGTCAGCTGTCCATTGCATCAGATAGCTTGTGTCGTGTTCATGGTGAGGTGTGTTGCTGTGTACAGTGCACAATGAGTAATCAAAGATGAAATGTGCAAGCACTGCGACGAACGGATTTTGAGCCCTATGTCTGCTTGTGTCAATCCAGTGTCGTTCACAGCGCTGTACTGTCCAACTTCATACAGTTTGTATTGTTTGTGGATGAGGCCTCATTCATCCGTGATGTTTTCAAAAGCCAAACAGGCAGATCTAGAATGAGGACAACACCCACGCCACCCATATGGGAGGCCAACAGCAAAGATTCTCAGTCAAGGTATTTTAGGGCATTATCCAAGATCATTCCACTTTTATGTTAATGTTTGCAAGCACCAAGCACCTGAACAATACTCACACTCATTGTAGTACTGGATAGGGGGGTCTTCTCTGATGGCCATGGGATCGCTGGATCTTACAACCCTCGACTTTATTCTCTGCGGTTATGTCAAGATGTAGGTGTACGAAACACCTGTACATACAGCTGAAGACCTGCTTGCCAGGGTCCAAGCTGCCTGCCTCCTGGTACAACATTGTTGCTCACGGGCGAGGCCTCCACGACGAGTGCGGCCGCTTCATGTTTAAAGATGATTAAAGATGTAGCTGTTGTCACACGCGTCGACTCAGTCTGTGTTTCGGCAAGTTTCTACACAGTTGTCACTTCTGCCCAGCTGCTCAGAACAATAAAGTGTGACATGTCTTGGAAGACAGTAGGCGCCACGATACAGGAATGACCTGTGAGGATATGCTGACGTCACTCCGAAACTGTGATCACAGAGAGAGCGTCATGCACGTCAAAGGTCGTGAGGTGGTGGCAAGAATGTGGGATATTTTCAAGAACACTGCCATCCTCAATTTGGAATCATTCAACTGTATGTCGGTCAGACACCTTAGGCAAGTGTACGGTGGTGGAGAGAAAAACGGATTTACTTGTGCTGCAGATATGTGCAAATATTATTTTCTTAATAAAATTTTTGTATTTATTTAGATACTCCCGAGCTCATTTTTTACAGTTCTTTTGTCAGCTACGTTTATTTACCAGGTGACATCTACACTCTTTTTGGAGAACTGTCGAGATGATTTCTCAAGTTTCTGCAATGTGTCACTCGAAACGTAACCGATCAGCAGCTACTTGCAGCCGGCATATTCCATTTCGTGCGTTTCTGTCACAGCACAATCCCACTCGTTTAATATGTGGAAGGTCTTCTTCTTACGAGAAATAAACCCGTTTGTGCTGCCTTGCGTCCACGCATGGTAAGTAATGAGAGTAGTAGCAAGTTGAGAGAGGCATGTTCAAATGTGTACCAACACGCTGGGCACTGTCGCAATGCGCTATGTGTAAGTAATGTTAGTGGGGAGGGAAGAAGCGTGATGAATTGCGACTTGAATTGCTGATCAGCGCACGCTGCGTGGCTGAAGGGTTTTGTAAACAGCCCTGCGGAGGGCGACCCGAGTCTTTCTGGATACAGAAAATGTTCGACTGCTGCCCTGGCCAGCAGATTCTCCAGATCTCTCACCAATTGAATACGTCTGGTCAATGGTGGCCGAGCAGCTGGCTCGTCACAATACGCCAGTCACTACTCTTGATGAACTGTGGTATCGTGTTGAAGCTGCATGGGCAGCTGTACCTGTACACGCCATCAAAGCTCTGTTTGACTCAATGCCAAGGCGTATCAAGGCCGATATTACGGCCAGAGGTGGTTGTTCTGGGTACTGATTTCTCAGGATCTACGCACCGAAATTCCATGAAAATGTAATCACTGTCAGTTCTAGAATAATATATTTGTCCAATGAATACCCGTCTATCATCTGCATTTCTTCTTGGTGTAGCAATTTTAATGGCTAGTAGTGTAAGTGATCCTTATGGGTTCTACTTCTTCTTTTCTAGGTGCGAGCAGGCGTTACTCGCTGTGGGATCTGAACCCAGCAGCTGATAATGATGATGACGATGATGATGATCTCTGGGGAACTACTTCGATCGTTCAGAGGCAGATATCGCTTATTCTACAGTATTAAATTTTTTGTTTGTTATTTTTGAGATGCTCTAGTTTGTACCCAATGCGATTATCGCTGTTTTGACGCGACCACCAGCTACTAGTTCTTTTGCACCTGTGTTTTCGTTTGGGCTTGTCCATATTCTTTCAGACACATTCCCCTGCCGACGTCATACACCTCCTCTAGTACCCATGCTGGATATGCCCTTAATGACAAACATGCCTGCTGATGATGAGTTGTTGGAAGTGTATTCCAGTAATGAAGACAACAACAGTTTTACGTGTAAGTACTCAGAATTTATTATTATTATTATTATACGAATACGGATGTTTATTTCTCCTTCCTTAGATACTTATCAACTGCGTCTGTTTCTCCTCCTCGTGTGCAGAGTTATTAGGAGTTGGACGTGTTGTTGAGGGGAAGAGCATTGTCCAAGTTAGGGGGAGAGCTGTCGTGACATCATGGGGTGAGTCGATACCAGAGCGGTCATACTGAGTCACTTTTCTGAAGTGCAGGAAAGGGGGTCCTGTAAGACACTCAGCTGTATACCATACCTTGATTTATATTCATAAGATTTTGATCAACTTATTGTGGGGTCCAGTTACATCTCTCTTCAAAAGTATATACTGCTAACAAAAAGCATGTCCTAATGCCAAGAATCATGATGAGAGGAATTTAAATTGATTTCCATGGTTGCTTCTCACTAGTGATGGAAATTAACCAAAAAATACAGTGCATACAGATACACAACAAACACCAGATGTCCACTGGCGTTCTAACTTCTCGTTTATGGCCGGAAGTTGGAAAGCCATAAGGAGAAGACAAACATTAACACACTGTGTGGCACATCGACAAAGAAGTCAAGCGTAAATTAGGTGGTCCCCTCTTCTTGTCCATATTAGCCGAGAAACATCCAAAAAGTGTAGACCTGCTGCTAATCTCTGAAGACGATAAGCAACACAACGTTTGGATAAAATGCATGTCCCACCTACGTTCCTCTGAAATGAAAACAAAAAAGGTGCAAGACATTTTTGCTGTAGATGTCTCAAGTCGTTTACCAAGAGCATGTATCTTGAAAGACACCTGATTGACTGCTAGAGCCAGGAAACAATAGGTGTGGAAATGCTTATCAAGGATAAACAGTTCTAGAAGTTTAAGAATGCCTCTCACCAACACTTCTGTCCCTTAGTCGTTTACGTCGATTTAGAGCGCCTCCTAGCTCCTGTGGTACGGTGTGAACGTGGTGCCTCTGCCTACCATATCACTGTCACAAAATGATGCATACGATATGCGGCTACCCATCAAGTCCTGCGCACTAAAATTAAAATCTTATGTCAATGGAATAGTGCGAGATGGCTGCTCACTGAGCTTGAAAGTCTTGTACGGGATGTGAAACGTCCCCTTTCAAACATTTTGCAAGACTGTGCTTAACCTAACACACAATATTTATAGCGCAACGCAATCTGACTTTCAACACACAATATTTTTGTTAGCGCAACGCAATCTGACTTTCAAAATTCTCTACAAGAGAATGGCCCTGACTAACATTAAACTATACCTTTCACAAATCACTTACCTCACAAAAATGTTCGCTGCTCAAGCTACTGCAATACAGCTAAATAAAAGATTCAAACTACTGAAGGCACTAACTACTGATAGGGATAGTTAGCAAATGAAAGATATTAATAGAGAACAAAGAATGTATTTACCTTGATATCATCACACACACACACACACACACATATATATATATATATATATATATATATATATATATATATAGAGCAGTTCATGACAAATTTAAAAACTCCGCCATCTCTCTCCCCACATCCACCACTGCTGGCGGCTCACCTCGAACTGCCAACGCTACGCGCTGTTCACGGCCAGCTGCCTAACACTACAATGGCGAGTATTACAACAATGCAAAGCAGCCACAGGCTGCACACAGCACAGCCAGTGATTTTCATACAGAGGTGGCGTTACCAATAAAAAAACCTAAACAGCCTACTTACATAGCCCCCATGCTCCCCACAAAAAATTTTACAAATTTTTTTGGGCACTGGCCAATACATATTTGTTAAAATTTTTCATAATCGTAATTACAATAACAAAGAAATCAAATGCACACACTTATTGATACAATGTTGGTCAAAAGCTAAACTTTCTCACAGTCCATAAAGACAGTCCTGATCATTCATCAAATTGCAGTGTTTTTCTCAAAGTCTGAGCAGTAAAAGAAAATGCACACGGAAGTAGTGGATTTCCATGCAATCTTGAAGAAGTAGCGTTGTCCTTCCAACGGAAAGACAGACTCTTGACATGCTGACAGGTAATGGGCCACAACAGAGCAAACCCACAGCGGAGTCAGTCGAAGTTTTGAAGAGTATTGGTGGGTAGGTCATCACAGAGCAGACCCACTGTAGTCCTGGTAGAGATTACGGTATTGGTGGGCCACCAGAGGTGCAGACCCACTGCAGTCCTTGTAGAGATGGCCAGCAGCCATCTGCTGCGACTGTGCAGGTGCACAATCACCATCGAAGAGTCTTGCGGATAATGTAGCAAGTCCATGAACCACCACTTGTCCACTCACAAAAAAAAATTTGTTTGACATGTCCTTAGAACCAGCAATGCTGTTATCCAGTCCCTTGCTGAATTATTAACACACGTGCAAACACTAACAGTCCCTACGTCTCACATATTGTCCATATAGTATGACCAACAGAAACGTGTGCAGTGAAATGTAACTTACAAGTTAATTAATTTGATGAACTGCTGTCAATTACAATTTTATAACATGAGAGTACAATTACATAGGTACAAAATACATCATTAAAAACATAATAATACAGATAACATTTGCAGTAATACAGGGTTTATAAAAGAATAAAAATGTATACATCAGTGTTACATAAATAATGACATAAGCACATACATAAAAGATCAGAATAACCCTCGAAACATCAACTTCACACATGAGCAACAAAACAGAACAGATAAATATCTAAACATCTTTACAAAGCAAATAACATATTATCAATGCAAATTATATTTGAGGATAACAGTATGCCTCATAGTTCATGTAGCTGAGTATTAGAAGAAGAAAAAATTCTATGAAACTACACAAAGACAGGAAAAGCAGCCACAGGCTGCACACAGCACAGCCAGTGATTTTCATACAGAGGTGGCGTTACCAATAAAAAAACCTAAACAGCCTACTTACAGATGTTTATAACATTTATAGTGAAAACGTCCTCATGACCAACGTGAAGGAGAATGATGCACTGTACAAGCAGGCAGCTGATCGTTATATGTGGGGACTGTGACTGGACAGAGGTGAGGAAGCTCCCTGTAGAGACTGTTGCCACGTAACGGGGAAGTCCCAGAATGCAGCTGACAACCCGTGTAACTTTAAGTACCAACTGCCACAGCACCCAGCCATCTTTTCCACAATTTAGGTGAGCATGATGCCCACTTTCTAGTTCAGCACTTTGACGAGTCTGGGTAGTAGGATGATAAGATCAGTGTCATTGGTGACACCGTTGACAGATACATGCCGCTTCAAAGAGGATCTCACCACTTCCTGGATTCACAACGCTTCATGCTCCCGTCTCTTTAGAAATTTGCTGAACCAACGCGTCCTGAAGATATTCGTAGCAAAGGGAGCCACTTATCTCGATGATGTAGAGTTTCAAGAGTTTCAACTTGTGACGGAGAAGAGGTCTTTCCATACGAATATCTGGATTCTCTAGTAAACTAAGAGGCATTTCCATAATGAATGGAAAGAACGGGGACTTGGTGAATGAACTGCAGGACTTCGGCATCTCTGATTTATCAGAACATGTAAAATGATGAACACCAATGTACATCTGCCCGGCAACATCTTCGAGAAGTTCTGTAGCATATGGCTGAGATTTCGTGGGATGCCATGGTAAGAAAGACACAAGCCAGCAGCGAATTCTTGACCAACGTTGAGATGCATGTCTTCCTGGAACATGCGGTCCACGAGTGACTTTGCCAATGTGTGCGCAGGTATGCCAAGGCAAATAACTTGCAAATAATTGAGGGGGAGTACAGGTTGTCTGACGATTTCAGTTTCATCCTGTACCTGGATGTAAACTGTCTCTAAAGGCAAACCATGCAACAAAGTCTTCCTTTTCAAGGGCTCTCATGGATGTCCAAAGGGGAAATCACCAGACTGAGGAAAGAGATCAAATATGTGGCTGCTGATGATGCTGTTGAGGGATATATCCTAGAGGTAGAGCTGGACTGTTCCACAAGTCAGCATGACAGACACGGTGATTTGCACAGCCTGAAAGACTTTACCCTTCAGGGACCTCAACAGGTGGCTCCTCTAGGGCATTGGCGCTGCACCACAAATGCTTATCAGGAGACCTTTCGATTGAGGTTATATACTGAGGTATATACTGCAATTCCAGCTGGAAGCAGGGGTGTCCTACCACGATCACAAGTGGTTCATCGGGGGGCATAGGTGTGGAAATCTGCTGCACCCAGACTATTTACTGATGTGTCTGGGTGGGTTTATTTGTTAGTAAAAAGATAAAAAGGTGTTCCACTTGACTGGGTGTGTGTGGAATAGTTTGATGAAATGTTTGTCACAGTTCTGACTGCATGCTTGAGATTATGAATGTTTCATTGCATACTGCGTGCGTCCATATGTGTGTGTGTGTGTGTGTGTGTGTGTGTGTGTGTGTGCGAGAGAGAGAGAGAGAGAGAGAGAGAGAGAGAGAGTATATATTTCGTGTGGAACATGTACAATATGCATCCGTGTAAAGAAAGTATTTTATATGTTTATGGTGCGTGTGTGTGTGTGTGTATTGTTTTTGAGCTGCCATTGCTGTTGCTGTTCTAAGTATGTACACACTCTCTCTCTCTGAGTTACTAATAAGTGTTTAATAGACATTGGAAATTAAAAAATTACCTTATTCACAAAACAATGTGTATATTGTAATGAATCAATTACGAAATAACAAAACTGTTACGTATATCACAAATCGTATATCACAATTACGAGAAAAAATGGAAATTAAAAAGCTTTCAGTTGTTTTCACACTACAGTTGTTCTTCTTTTTCATATTTTTTGAATGAAATACCTCCTTTATCTGTTTTATAATGATGGTAGGAGCCAGAGAAAAAAGAAATCCTTTTCGAATACAGTATTTTTTAAATTTACATACATACATACATGGCCGACCGGTTCTAGACTGTATCGCGATTTATCGCCTCCAATTCGTATTTGCGTAAGTAGAGCTTTGCGGATGTGCGCCAGGAATACTGCACGCTTTTACGTGTGTGTGTGTGTGTGTGTGTGTGTGGGACGTGCGTCACGTCCTCGCTGTGACAGCGTGCGGTTAGCGGTCAGCGGGCAGCTAACATCCCGTTTGCGGTCTGAGCCGCTTCGCGCTTCCGACAGCCCGGCTGTGGGCGTCACAGCAACACAGGGCGAGGGAGGCGAGGGAGCGACACGGGCCGAGTCCACACAGTAGGGGGCCCGGCGTACGGACCGACCCAAAATCACTGTAGTGGTGACACGTGGCTGCAGTCGACTCTTGCCCGTACGTCGATAAGCAGTATAGAAAACGTAAAATAAAATTCAGAATTTCCCTCGTTGTGCAGGAGCAGTGAATTGGAAGGTGGTGCATACTTTTGAATCGGCACCTTCCAAAACGTTGAATCCGTCGTCCTTGCTATGGCGCCACTGCGCTTTCTGCCATCTAGACCTAATCTATGCCGACCGGTGTGGTCGAGCGGTTCTAAACGCTTCAGTCTGGAACCGCGCGACTGCTACGGTCGCAGGTTCGAATCCTGCCTCTGGCATGGATGTGTGTCATGTCCTTAGGTTAGTTAGGTTTAAGTCGTTCTAAGTTCTAGGGGACTGATGACCTCAGATGTCCCATAGTGCTCAGAGCCATTTGAACTATTCTGAACATACATACATACATACATATTTGTACACAGTATTATGTGAGAGACCAGTTACCAGGGGCACAGGGTCAAAATCGTAAGCTGCGTCGTTACCTGGGCCACAGCACGCTTTGCCGTACTACTCTGCAGGGGTGTAGTGAAGAACCACGAGAGGAATTATTTCGAATACGAATACCTCAAGACTGCTGCAGCTGTCTCAAGACTTAAGTTTTATTCAGAAAGCAAGGTGTGTCTTTAAATCGAAACTATCTGTACAACATTGGTTTCACTGAATAACTTTTCGCAATTACACTTTTCCTAAGCAGGTGCAGTGTATGATCAACGAAGCGTAGCTGCACCGCAAATGTAATAAAGAAGTCGTCCTTTAAACATTCTCGCAAGCTGTGAGGTACTAACTCTACAAAATATTGGATACGTATCAGGTAAATTGCCTTTGCTGCAGTGAAATGCATAGATGATGGTAACGAAAACAAGATGCAATGACAGGACATGATACGATGTCGGCAGAAACCATTCTTAAATGCGGAACCCGCAACTATCAATATTTGAAATTACCATCCAGCAAACATCCGTAATATTTATAGAAAAAAGATTTAATCTACTCAGAACCTTTTCAGTTCACTAAAACAGGTATCGCCTAATTCTCTTCTCTAAGGATCGAAAATGAGGCCCACACGATACTTTAGGGACTGGCACGTTGCTACATACGCCACCAAAAGTTACACAAAGACACAGATCATACTGCGTCCTTTTGCTTTCCATGTATACTACTTTCAGAATCCAAACAGTCATAATGCACACTGTCCATTCTGTGTGTTAATGTTGGGTTGTTTGGGGAAGGAGACCAGACAGCGAGGTCATCGGTCTCATAGGATTAGGGAAGGATGGGGAAGGAAGTCGGCCGTGCCCTAAATCAGAATGGCCGGACACGGGATTGAACCGTCGTCCTCCCGAATGCGAGTCCAGTGTGTGTGTTCACATAGCTTTTATTCTCGGTAGTGGGAAAATCACTGGTGGTAGTGTTCATAAATCACAGACAGAGAATTCAGACTCGATAATGGTTCCAGTTAGGCCACAGCTTTTATTCTCGGTAGTGGGAAAATCACTGGTGGTAGTGTTCATAAATCATAGACAGATAATTCAGACTCTATAATGGTTCGAGTTAGGCCACGAGACACGTGCAGAAAGGATAACGACTGAGATGAATGCTCTCAGAAAGCAGCATCCGGTTTCAGGTTAGTCTGACAGAGATTTTCATTGGCCTTGACATATTCATAAAATGTTCTGGTTGTGACTGTAGTAGCACAGTGCCTTTAACAAAGCCACTCGCAGACGCAACACGCGCTAACTGGTGGACCTCAACTGCAGGTTTTCGTTATTGACGCGCGTCCTCTGTGGCTGCGGCGGCTGGGGCATTGCCGTGTCACACGGACAGTGCTGGCTGGCAGTGGTGAGCACAGGGGGCCACCAATGGCGGCGAGCAAGAAGTGTCAGCTGCACTATCGTCTTGTCGTGGAGTCGTGGGAAATGGTCACGTGAATGTTACGGTGGGAAGAGTTTGAGCAGTTGTAACGAACTGTATAAATTATGTGGTATGTATACAGGTTCATTACGAGATTTGAAGCTGACGAACCTCCATGTTGAGAGAAGTAATTTTATAGGCCTTCCATATGGAGTAGAGATTCTTAGGAAGAGAAGATGCTGATGGAGACTTGAAATGCCACACTGAGACTCTAGACCACTCTGCACTAAATATGAAGCTAACATGCTTCAGCTTGTAAAGCAGGATTGGATGCAAAGTTATCTGAATCTGTTAAAGAAGTAGCTAGCAAATACGAGAAAAGAAAGATACAGACGATTTTCTTCCCTATCTCTATCCATTGCCAGCTTAGCCTCCCTGTATCATAGCCCCAAAAGGATCACGGAAGTAGAGGTTGGTTCAGAATTCTTCCAGATGGTTAGTGTTAGAACTGGAGAGCCAAAGATAGCTACAGTGTGAAGAAGGTAAACTGGGAAACACTCTCCAAGAACTGATCAGGTGGTGTGTGTCATTTTCTCACCCCCTGTACGTATAATACAGTTTATAAGAGGAGGAAAAAACTCCACTTACCATTCGTTCGAATGCGAGGGGAACCAACAGCTGTGAGGCGTGCGTCGCACCGAGTGAGACCAGCTGCGCCAAGTCCCCCCAGTAGCTGGAGAGGCGTTCCCGGTAAACAGTCGCCAGGGTCTGCAGATCTGCACAAGACGGGAGACGACGGACTGGTGAACAAGCCAGTGGATCAGACTTCTGTAGGAAGCACAGCTTTCACTTTCTGCACCCACAAAGTGTATGCAGGTAGCATTTACCTTTTGAAACTAGATCAATGTACAATGTCAGTAATCGCATGAGTTACAGCATGGACACCTTGACCAGACGTTACAAAGCTCATATTCCAGCGAAAAATTTAAAGAGCACATCAAGCAAAGAGAGAGGAATACCATCACCTAACGTAGATCCAGTAATAAAAATTAACCTAATGGTAGAAGTATCAAAATACGTGAAGAAGTGGAAATATACAACTATTTCAAAAATCACCCACACAGCTTGCCCAACAATAAGACAGATTTAAGAAATAAGAAAACTCGAGATAAATTCCAGTCAGTTTTACGTGCAAATAATAGAAAGTAACATAAATGAGAATGTATAGTTTGGCTATTTGACTTTGACTTACTGACAAGCATAGGACGTAACGATTTGCACAGAATCGTGTCTATGCTGGTTTTATAATATGAGTAGTCTTTACGACGTTTCCTGTGAGTTGTATGATATGTATGTAAATGAGGAAGAATTATGTCCACTCATACACGTTTTTATAATTAGGGTGTATTTATTTTAACATAAGTAATATATTTGAATAATTCAGTAAAAAAATGAATAAGGTGTTTTGCAAGTGTAGCTGAAAAAGCCATTCTCGGCCTAAACGTTCTAAGGACCATGGAAATGTATGACTACATTTGTACTGGTACAGTACCTTACATATTAACAGTACATTTTGCAATTACATGGTGATACACATAATGTTCTGTAATTTGTGACAAGTATCTCATCACATGTCTTTATGTCATTTTTGTACTCCTTTTTCTTTTTATTTGTCCAGTGGATCAATTCATGTACGAAAGTTGTTGTGAATGCGATTTATACCTTTGTGATGTTAATGTGGTACAAAGAATACACATGTAAAAAAAAAATATATATATATATATATATATATATATGATTATTACTGGCATGTTTTTATGAGCAGCCAAGCTACTGTAAGCCTTTGACGATGGATACCATATGTACTATTAGGCACTATCACAATAAAGAAATGTCTTATCTTATTTCTTTACACCAAATGCTTGTATCGTAAACAGAATGCCAAATTTTGTTAACAAATGTAAACACGATATTAAGATACTCTGGTATAAAACGTTTACTGTGGCATGTACAATCACTGCTAAGGGCAAAGAAGAAACGACTTGTGAATATGTTCCCCACCAACCGCCTCAGTTGTCGTATAAACAACATGAACAGTGATTTGAGGAGATTCTTGTTAGTGATGTTAACATCAGTAACAATAAATTTACCTTATGCCATTGCTATGATCCTTGAGCTCATCTAAAGTTGATGTACTCTCGCAGTTAGGGGCCTCAACATACAGAGACAACAGTGAGATATACACACGTCAGAAGATTCGTAAATTTAGACACCTCCAGTGGCCCGATGCAAGTGATGTGCTGTTTTTAGCATTTGTTGTAATATAACTGCCTCATGTATGGGATGATAGTGGCGTTCTATACATGCCATTTGCCCTTCACTTTTCGGTTATTGCTGTATACCTGTATAAAGTGCATAGGATTGAAAATGTAGTCGTGAAAACAAATAATGTTACAGTTAATGGCAGATACGACGTCTTTAAGAAAAATACTGCATTATTTTTCGCATTTCGTCCTTATGCGAGCTTATTTTCAGTACAGAAAAGACGTTGCTAAAGATGGAGAATGATGTGTGTACACGATGTTTATTGCGTTCCTAATGCTATTGGAATTACTCAGCGGCAAATCGCAAAAGAGAAAGTCCAAGGAACGTGCATCTTAATGACTTTGTAAAAAAAACGAATCATCGGCATGAGGGACTTGAGAGCATCGTACCGACACATTACACTGCCATCTGGCTGTAGGGCAACGACGGCAGAATGTATAGTCACGGGTTGGGGTGGAGACAACAGAGTGCTGAGAAGTTCACCAGCCATCACAGACAGACCGGTGTAGCCTGGGTTGAGATCTGTGGCTACCACTGACACCACACCACAAGCAGCTGTTCTGTGGTGTTCAGCGGCGGGAGTCGCTTTTGCCTGTGGCGGTCAGGTCGACGCTGCACTGTCCTCAGGTGGCCTCGTGAGACGTCACGGGAAGCAGCGGTCGTCGAGATGCCTACCTCTCCAGCCCACAGAAACAAACAGGGGCTAGGAAGACTCGCGATCAAATCATGTTGAAGGCATGTGGAAGAGTTCTTAGGAATTTCGAAAATTGTTCAGAAATTTGGAAGCCAAATTATTATTCAAACTGGTTCTTCAGATAAACAGTCAGTATCTCTTGAAAATATCATTCACATAGTTCTGTATGTTCAAGGACACATAAGTGCGAGGACATCCGCACAATTACCTAAAGAGCTCTCACACTCAAGTTGCTGACAAGAATATGTATATAAGAGGAAAAAGTAGATTGAGGAAGTGCTAGATGACGATCAATTTGGTTTTAGGAAAGATAAAGGCATCAGCGAAGGACTTCTCAGTTGGCGATTGATGATTAAAGCGAGACTTAAGGAAAATCTAGGCATGTCCGTAGGATTTGTAGTTAGATAAAAATCGTACGATAATTTAAAATGTAGCAGGATTTCCGAAACTCTAAGGAAAATGGGTGTAACCTCTAGGGAAAGAAGGGTTACGTGCAATTTGTACATCAAACAAGAGGATAAAGTAGGAAGACCAATAACAAACAGATTAGGTTAGGAAAGGTAAAAGACATACATCTAATCGCCCCTACGATTCAATCTGTACATCGAAGAAGCAATGACGGAATTAAAAATGGGGTTCAGAAATGGAATTAAAATTCATGTTGAAAGGTTATCAGTGACAGGAATAGCTGATGTCATTGCTGTTCTCAATGGAAGTCAGAGGTAACAGTAGGAGATGTTGAGTAGAATGAACAATCTAATGGGTAGACTCTATGAATTAAGACTAAACCAAAGAAAGATTAAATTAATGATCAGTTCCGTGTTCAACTTGTCAGAATTGTAGACGAGGATCAAGACGAACTGAAAGAATTCTGCTACCTTGAGGGCAAAGTAGCCGGCTGAAGTGGCCGTGCGGTTCTAGGCCGTGCAGTCTGGAACCGCGAGACTGCTACGGTCGCAGGTTCGAATCCTGCCTCGGGCATGGATGTGTGTGATGTCCTTAGGTTAGTTAGGTTTAACTAGTTCTAAGTTCTAGGGGACTAATGACCTCAGAAGTTGAGTCCCATAGTGCTCAGAGCCATTTTAACCAAGGACAAACTAACTCATAATGGAAAAATGAAGAAGAAAATAAAGAGTAGAGAAGAACATTCAAAGAGGATGTTCACGGCCAAACAAAGTCAACTAACATCAACTGTCAGTTTTGTAACAACGAAATCAAACAATCATTGATAAAATTATTTTATAGGATAGATAAAAGAATCGACTCACGAAGCAGCGGCAGAACACACATAGAAACTGTTGTGATTGGCAAGCTTTCGGAGCCAGTGGCTCCTTCTGCAGGTAAAAGGGTTGAAACGGAAGGAAGAAGGGTTAAGGAAAAGGACTGGACAGGTCTAGGAAAAGGGGGAAAAGGGGTAGATTTTCGGAAAGTCACCCAGAACTGCGGGTCAGAGGAGACTTACCGTACAAGGTGAGAAGGAATGTTGGGGACCGCATCCAGGGAACTTAAAGGTGGAAGATAGGGTAATATACAAGACAGAGATTACTGCTAAAACATTGATCTCGAGTTAACAAGAGTGTGTCCTCCTATAATAGCCCTGTAACTGGCAAAACATATTCTATCAAAGGGAGATACAAGTCATATTCCAGCTACTACGTAAACACTGTTTAGCCTTCAACATAGGCATGACTACCATCACATTATCAATTAGGATGAATGGGCATAGGCTGAGGGTATATACTGGTAACTCACAATATCCTGTTGCAGAGCATGGTCTACAACGTGACATTCGTGACACCAGCGCCTGTTTCACCACCTGGATTCCTCCCCCAGACACGAGTATCTCAGGACTCCGTAGGTGAGAACTAACTCTACAACGTGTTCTTGGTTCTCGCCATCCAGCTTTTTATCACTGTAACTACTCTTTGATTCACTCCGTTTCAGTTTCCTGCATCTTTCAATGTCATTCCCATCTATTTTTCACCGCCCCATCCCACCTCTGTTATGTACAATGTGCTTACCTTCTCACTCTTAATAACTTGTGATCAATGTTTTAGCAGTAATCTCTGTCGTGCATATCACCTTGTCTTAAGCCCTTAGGTTTTCAAATCTCGTCCGATGCAGTCCTCAACAATTAGTCTTCCCTTCTCATCTCGTACAGTAAGTTTCCCCTGACCCACAGTTCTGGGCGACTTTCCCAAAATCTACCCCTTAAGTTTTGAGCACAGTATTCTGTGAAAGTGAAACATGGACAGTGGGAAAACCGGGACGGAAGAGAATCGAAGCGTTTGAGATGTGGTGCTAGAGAAGAATGTCGAAAATTAGATGGACTGATAAAAGAAAAAAATGATGAGGTTCTCAGCAGAATCGGTGTAGAATGGAACATACCAAACGCTTTGGTAGGAAGATGGGACAGTATTTTGTTCTTGGTCATGCAACCTTATTGTTTCCTCTTGGTTCTTGTACGTATCACCCGTATTTCTTTGCAACTTACTCCCATTATTCTCAATATTTCGAACATTTTGCAGAAGTTTACATTTCCGGATGCTTTTTCTAGGTCTATAGGGTCTATGAATGTGGCCATTTTATTTTCCAAGTTTTGTTTCTCTCATCAGTCACAATATCAGACGTACCACCCTCTCACGCTATTAGCCTTCTGACAGTTAAAATGATCGTCATCTATCATATTCTCTATTATCTTTTCCATTCCTCTGTATATATTAGTCCTGTCGACAAATTCCATACATGAGGTGTTATGATAGTTGTGCGATAGGCCTGCAAGTTTCTGCTCTTATCTTCATGGTTGTGTCTAATGGTATACCACCATTCTCGTATATTCTAGACGCCAACTTCAATAATTCTTGGTTGACACTTTCGCCAATGATTTGCTGATCAATTGCTGTGTTTTTTTCTGTTTCCCAAGGTTTCTTTTCCGTTAGCTCCTTATATCTATCTTTGTTTGTCCAATTTCTACGATGCCCTTTTCATAGGTGTTCATTTCTGTTCAAATGAACTGCCTGTGTGGTATTCATCAACGTAATATCTACAGACCAAGAGAAATTCAAATGAATTTCGTGATTGCTTTGCACTTTAGTGTCCCACTCCTTTCCGCATTTCTCTTAAACTTCAATCCACTCTTCATCGCAATTCAGTTGACATCTGAGCTTATATCTGGCCCTAGGTGTGCCACACAATCGAAGAGCAGGATTTGGAAAACGATAATTTCGACTTCTAGACACAGATAATCGGACAATTCTTCCCATAAATACAGATGTACGAGTATTAACAAGAGTCTCGCCAGGTCGCTACCTCACATGGAACTTTCCTGTGCCTCGATCCTTTTCGAAGTATACATCCCGTGGGGAAGCGAGAGTTTTCTACAGCTACCGACGGTTGCGAGTTAAAACAAAGAGCGACAGAGGGAGAGAGAAAGGGACTCCCCTCTCTTCCACTCCGCTCCAAGGCCACACCTCGTGTGCAATCATGACTGTTTGTACTGAAGCAATAATGTTATGTAATTGCAGTACGTAAAGTTTTGATATTTTTATCATTATGTAGTTTGTTAAAAGAAAGGCGAACAAACGTGTAAAAGTAATGCATCCACAGTTTGAAACAGTTACACTGTTTTACATCTAAGTCAACTTAAACATGCAGAGCTACAATTTTGTAGTATGTGTATTCTGATATAAAGCATAACATGTGGAATTTATGAAACCCCATACATTAATTTCTGTCATCAGTGATGATACCTGCTACAGTTGCAAAATTGTACATCAGCAGTTGATTTTATCACTGGGATGTGTATCAACAGTTGTGCATGTCCCATCAAGAGAAACGTGTGTTCTTATGTGTCTCCATTGTTGTCGTTGTTGTTATTAGCAGAAGTAGTATAGTTATCACTACCGTGTGCTGCTCGTGTAATTCGCATGTCGTAATGTTGACTCATTGAGATGTCAGGTTATATATAAGAGAGTGGACGAATGCCTTAATTTTATCAGGTGGAATAAACGCATAAAGAAGTAAATAAATGTACACAATGTGCCAAATTCCGCCACTTTTTATAAGGCACTTTACACTATTTCTAAGGATACGGGCTCTGTCGTTTCTTGCGACTCTTAGTGGATTCCCGTACGCTCTGTACCGTATGGCATTAAAGGTCTAAAAATTTCGGAAAAGTTACAGTACGTTCCTGCATTGTCACCTTTATCGCAACGACAATGGAACGGGAGTCTTAACACGTCACGTGTCAGAGATCTGTGCTGAAGTTTAGTGAGCGAGCAGTCTAGATCGCATCACATCGCATAGTAATTTTTGAATCGGGACCTGTGCGCTACCTTCATGCTGAGTACCCTGGGGACGCTCCCAAGCCAGCAGCCGTGTTCACAGACCGCGTGGACACGCTCCTGGCTGGACGACCACTCAGCCGTCGTGCCGCATCCCGACATGCCCGCTAAGCCATCCGGTCTCAGCCTCACAGGAAATGTCTGGCTCCAGCGTGTGGACAGCGGCGGTCTCAACGTCCCTGCGGTCTGGCGGCTCTACGGGACCTGTTGAGTGACATCAGCTGAACACGACACAACTGGAGAGACTCGTGGACTCTCTTTGTCGGCCAACGCAGGCCCTTGTCGAGGCTAGAGGCGGTGTGCTATACTGCTGTGTCAGCATGATCTCTCTTTATCTGACATCGAATGAAATCTGTCCTCAACCTTCATGTTTATTACTTGTAACCTTCCACATAAACATAACTAACTCGACCTTCTTTCGCAAGGAGAAAAACGTACACTTGCGAGATCTCAACCCTAGATACCAAACACCCGCCCTCTCTTAAAATAAATGGCCATACGTATGATAATACTCATTTCAGACGTCTTGAATGCAGAGTTTTTAAGTTCTGTAGGTGCAGGTTGCCTGCCACTGGCTCCGCCCCACTGCAGCTGCCTGATGCACGAGTGCAGAGTACTGTGCAGCGGGGTGACGTCCAGAGCCCTCAGACCCGCTTCATGTCGCAAGTGTGGGAAGACGTGTGTGGAGCCGGTCACGTCTGCCCCATGTGTTTCACACACACACACACACACACACACACACACAGACACACACAGATCTCTGTTACGGACAGAAGCAAGGTGAAATCTGACAATATTACGTCTTCAAAGCAAGCTTGTTTTATATAAAACACACACACGCACACACACACACACACACACACACACACACACACACACAGAGATCTGTTACGAACAGAGGCAAGGTGAAATCTGACAATATTACCTCTTCAAAGCAAGCTTCCTAAACAGTCAGTTCGTGATTTTACGTCTCCGTCGCATTGTGCCAATGAAGTTGTTTGACGAAAATGATCGTGGTGAAAGGGTATCGTCATCATTGTCATCACCATCCTCTCATAAAGAATAGTCTAACGTCAATCAACTATTCTTCTCTCCATTTAACGGGTCTTGTCTACGACCGCCGCAACTAAATCGCAAGGTACAAATAGTAGCACAAAGAAACGCTCATAGAGCTTCTTTTGCCTCGTGTAAGAGTTAGTCGAATAGCCACATATAACGACGCTTACCGGTCACAACTGCCGCGAGCTTTGACGTTTAAACGTGGCAGTTTGACCGTCACTGTATACTGCTCCTGGAGGTGCCACACTACAGCTTGTCGCCGGCCGAAGTGGCCGAGCGGTACTAGGCGCTGCAGTCTGGAACCGCGAGACCGCTACGGTCGCAGGTTCGAATCCTGCCTCGGGCATGGATGTGTGTGATGTCCTTCGGTTAGTTAGGTTTAACTAGTTCTAAGTTCTAGGGGACTTATGACCTCAGAAGTTGAGTCCCATAGTGCTCAGAGCCATTTGAACTCTAGCTTGTCGGTTGACCGGCACTATAAACGCGAACCTCTTACTCACCGTACCGTACAGTAGTTCGAGCTCCGACAATGGGCGAACGCAGCGGAGCGTGCCAGAAACAAGTGGAACACGGGCGTTAAAAACCTATGTGTTCAGAAGGTCTTAACTGCGTACACTCATAATCATGGCGCAAATCTCCGCGCGACATAGACAGCTGGGGCTCACACCTTGCAAGTGTGCGTTTTGTATGTGAGACCAGGTTGATGATCTTCTCTTGTTAGATGCAATCGGTTGTGATTAGATAACTGTTTCTTTTCTCCAGTGTGATTATTATTTACTTCTGATGTTTTTATTTCTATGCACTGTCATTAGGACTGAATTTGCAAATGTGGTGCAACTCCATCATCATGTGTTCATAAGCATCGACGAGAGTTTTTATAGAATACCTAAATGAGCACATTACACTTTATTTAACAATAACGAACTTCCAAATAATATACTCACCAGGTTTATCCCTCCACTGAAACTGAACATGATGCTGCGCCTCACATCTCACCCTGCTGACCGTGGCTCTTGTGATGCGCCGAACAGCATGCGCTGACTGGGACAGGATATGATGCCTCAGATCAGCCGTTTGCAGCGTTGTCATGTTCCATTCCATGTTGTTCAACCTTTCAAAATAAAATGGAGTCAGCTTATGTGACAGATGATATTCTCAAACTTGACTGTATTTTGTAGACTAGAATAGTCAAAACTAAACTGAACTTGCCCTTCTACAGCTTTTACGTTTCCCATTGATAGAGGTCGACAGCCCATTAGAGACGAATCGGGGTGTCAGACAGGAATTGTTGCGTACATCACGGCTGGTATGCAAGTCTGCTAACATATTCTGGCGAACTGATCATTTCTGATGAAATACAAGAATTCACATACAAACATGCAGCCAGAACTCTGATTGGACAAGCACAGCAGACCGCCTTCAAAGGAATGAAGTGGGCGCTCCCCCAAAACATGGCTCACCGTCTGCTCCTTGGCGCCATAATCACGAGCAGCACTTCCACTATAATACCACGTTTTCAAGACGTTGCCATGTCTCTCTTGTGTTATTTGGATGAGGTTGAATCTTGATCTTTCGTGACAAGAAAGACCATACTGCGCTACCTTACTCAGTTGGACTCAATACTTATTGCACTCTGTCTTAAGAATTAGTACCTTGGCATCCTTGATTGTGAGATTAGCAGGGACAAAATTTAACAGAACATGCAACCCCTAAGTGGGAGCTGTTGTAGCAATGTCATTAATAGTCAACATGGCTCCTTATGTCTTAACTGTATGAGTGCCATTCTCCCACGCTTTAGCACAATATGCGACAGCTCAATAACCAACAGAAATTGCAGCGTTGTTTTATTTGTCTACATTTGCTCCCCAGTTTTTTTTTTTTGCAGGAATGTAGTGCAGTTGATTTAGAATAGAACCAAACGACTTTCACAGGTCCGCGCAGTGCTGCATAAATGACAGTGACAGGAAGAGGGAGACACCAAGGTAATTAAGGAAGTAGCTGCAGGAAATTTTGGTCCTATCCAGGGGCACATATGACTGCCTGTGTGCCTCTGTATCATGGAGGTAGAACTCTGTGGGCTCAGTTCCGCTTGTGTTTTGCTGGAGTCTCTATCTGTAAAAGTACTCCCTCTGTTTGGTGTCAACTCGGAGGCTCGTCGACACAATCAGTAAGTAGCCAGTTCCACTAGATGAATGTGGTCACTAGGCGACCACTACGAACAACAATAAAAAACTACCTGGGACCTTGGAGTGCGAAGAAATTGGCTAAGGGGACACGTGAAACGGAACCTGGATCGGTGGAGTGGGCTTGTGTTCACCGGCGAGTACAGGTTTCGAACGTCGACTGGGGATCGTCGTACAAGGCTGTGTAGGCGACCAGGCACCGGTGCAGGTCTCTATCCATGAGTTCTGCTGTGGGGCGGGACTGTCGTATTTTGGGCTTCTATTATGGTAATATCAACAGTAGCAGAAAACAGTATAACGGGAGTAGGATTCTTTAGGAAGGTAGAGCAGAGAGTGTGTTACAGTGAACAGTTCAGTGATACAGTTACGCTTATCACAATCGACAGCAAACCAACACCCACAACGATAGTTCAGACACTACATGCCAACGTCGGAAGCTTAAGATGAAGAGACAGGAAAAAGTATATGAAGGTACTGAAAGGGTAATACAGGACGCAAAGGGAGATGAAACTCCATTACTCATGGGAGACTGGAATGCAGTTGTAGGGGAAAACGTGGAAGAAATGGTTACTGGAGAATATGGGGTTGGGATAGGGAATGAGAGAGAAGAAAGACTCAGTCCTGTAATAAATTTCGGCTAGTATTAGCGAATACTCTTAATCGCAAGAGGAGTATGTATCATTGCAAAAGGCTGGGTGATATGGGGAACTACAGTTAGATTACATCATGGTCCGACAGAGATTCCGAAACGATATAGTGGATTGTAAGTCATACGCAGGAGCAGATATAGACTCATATGACAAAGTAGTAATGATAAACAGTACGTTGAAGTTTAAAAGATAAGTCAGAAAGAATCGATACGCAAATGTGTCAGTTACAGAAGTACTAAGGAATGACGAGATACTCTTGAAGACCTGCAAGGCTATGGATACAGCAACAAGGAATATCCCAGTAGGCAGTCCACTTGAAGAGGAATGGATATCTCTGAAAAGGACAATAATAAAAGTTGGAAAGAAAAACATAGGTACAAAGAAAGTAACTGCGAAGAAACTATGGGAAATAAAAAAAATAACTGAAGTATTTCTTTTATTACCCATGATGAAAGAAGGAAGTTCAAAAATGTTCAGGGAAATTCAGGAATACAGAAATGAGGGATGAAATAGACAGGATGTGTAGGAAAGCTAAGACGAAATGGCTGCCTGAAAAATGTGAAGAAATCGAAAAAGAAATGATTGTTGGAAGGACTGAGTCAGCGCATAAGAAAGTCAAAGCAACCTTGAGTGAAATTGTTAGCAAAGGGTGGTAACATTGAGAGTGCAGTGGGAATTTCACCGTCAAAAAAGAGGAGGAAGTGGATATATGGAAAGAGTACATTGAAGGCCTCCATGAGGAGGGAAGATTTGTCTGATGTGATAGAAGAAGAAAGAAGAGTCGATTTAGAAGAGATAGGAGATCCAGTAATAGAATCAGAATTTAAAAGAGCTTTGGAGGACTTAAGATCAAATAAGGCAGAAGGGGTAGATAACTTTCCATCAGGATGTCTAAAATCATTGGGGGGAACTGGCGACAAAGCGAGTATTCATGTTGGTGTGTAAAATGTATGAGTCCGCCGATATACCATCTAGCTTTCGGAAAAATATCATCCACACAATTCCTAAGACTGCAAGAGCTGACAAGTGCGACAATTATCGAACAGTCTGCTTAACAGCTCATGCATCCAAATTGCTGACAAGAATAATATATTGGAGAATGGAAAAGAAAATTGAGGATGAGTTAGATGACTATCAATTTGGCCTTAGGAACGTTAAATGCAACAGAGAGGCAATTCCGACGTTGCTGTCGGTGATAGAAGCAAGACTAAAGAACAATAAAGTTACGTTTATAGGATTTGTCGACCTGGAAAAGATGTTGAACAATGTAAAATGGCGCAAAGTGGTAGAAATTCTGAGACAAACAGGGGTAAGCTGTAGAGAGAGACAGGTAATACACAATATGTACAAAAGCCAAGAGAGAATAATAAGAGTGGATGACCAAGAATGAAGTGCTCGGATTAAAAGGGATGTAGGCAGGGATGTAGTGTTTCGCCCGTATTTACAGTATGTACATCGATGAAGCAATGATGGAAATACAAGAAAGGTTCAGGAGTGGGATTAAAATTCAAGTTGAAAGGGTATGAATGATACGATTCGCTGATGACATTGCTATCCTGAAAGTGAAAAAGAATTACATGATGGGCTGAATGGAATGGACAGTCTAATGAGTACAAAATATGGGTTGAGAATAAATCGAAGAAAGACGAAAGGAATTGGAAGTAGCAGAAATGAGCACAGAGATAAACATAACATCAGGATTAATTGTCACGAAGTATATCAAATTAAGGAATTCTACTACCTAGGCAGCAAAATAACCAATGACAGATGGAGCAAGGAGGACATCGAAAGCAGATTAGCACCGGCGAAAAAGGCATTCCTGACCAAGAGAAGTCTATTACTATCAAACATAGGCCTTAATTTGAGGAAGAATTTTCTGAGAATGTACGTTTGGAGCAGAACCTTGAATGGTAGTGAAACATGGACTGTGGGAAAACCGGAAAAGGAGAGAATCAAAGCATTTGAGATGATGTACTACAGACGAATGCTGAAAATTAGGTCCACTTACAAAGTAAGGAATGAGGAGGTTCTGCGCAGAATGGAAGAGGAAAGGAATATGTGGAAGGGACACGATGATAGGACATCTGCTAAGACATCAGGGAATGACTTCCATGGTACGAAATTGGAGAATACATCCAGCAAATAATTGAGGACGTAGGTCACAAGTGCTGCTCTGAGGTCAAGAGGTTGGCATAGGAGAGGAATTTGTAGTGGGCCACATCAAACGAATGAGAAGACAGATGACTCGAAAGAAAAAAAAATGGAAAGGTCTCTAACGTTTCGTCTCCAAATGCTGGAGACATCTTCAGAGGCTATAAAGGCTCAGGCAGCAGTTTGAAACTTCTAGAAACTCTACAAGCTGAACTGTTTGTTCGGATCCCTGCCACAGTCGGGCTGTGATGTCGTCAGACGGCTGCTTAAGAGCGCAGAGTCACGAGTGCGTGTGTTGTCGAGCATCTGCTGGGGAACACTTGGCGCTGGTTTCTGTATTCAGCACTGAGGCCAGCAGCTCGTCTAATTTCTCTCATTCCTGTTTCCGTTAAAGTTGCTTACGTGCTTTGGAATTTGAATGCCCTCTCTGTAAATTCAAGCACGTAATATTGGTTCTGTATTGCAGAGACGAATTTTTAGTTTCCCTGGTCCGAGTGGATGTTCTGCGACTGCCGATTTATTGCTATTTCGCAGATGACAACTGCTCTTCTGTTCCTTAAGCAAGAAATGAGTACTTCTGTTTGTACTACACATGTGTGCTTCACTGTGTATGCAAGACAATTTATATATTCCTCCTGTGGCAAGTGCTGGCCGTACATTCTTTACAGTGTTCGAAACATTCACGCTCCTTCGTAATTGGTATAAACACTGCATCAATACTATGTATTCCACGTACTCTTATCATGTGAACCATGACTGCTTTTACGAATGGGAGTAAATCTTTGTTTCTTCTTCATGAGAAGCTCCATACCTTTATGGACTTACTGCCCTATTTATCACTTTCTCAGATTAATCATTTATTCTGAAATTAGTGTTTAAATGGTCGGAGCGTTCCTCCAACTACTCTCGTGACACATTATTTAAGCCAAGCCCACCAATGTTCTCATTACCGCTCTTTTCAGTTTGTGACAATGACTGGAATTTTTGTGAATGTATGCACATATGTGAGTGAGGTTTTTGCAGACCTTCTGTGCCTAACATCTGTGGATTTTCTAAGTAGCTGTACATTTTAAAATATTTCAACTTCTTTCTCTTTCTCTATACTGGATTTTATATTATAACTAATATCATTCGGAAAGTTTAGAAATTCTGAGTTCTTTTTGTCCATGACGCTATATAACGAAGTATGAGTGTCATCAATATAACAAAACCAACGATAGGGATTTTTCGTGCTGGGCTGATGAGCTGTTCCTTCCAGTTTTACATATAGAACTCCGCTGTAACTGTGCTGAGTGTGTTCCCTGTAATATTGTAATGAATACAGTTTCAGAAAACTGGATGATTTATTCCAGAGCGTCACAAACTGAGCGAAGTTAATAACGCTTTGGTCCGCCTCTGGTCCTTCTGCAAGCAGTTATTTGGCTTCGCATTTATTGGCAGAGCTGTTGAATGTCCTCCTGAGGGACATTGTTCGAAATCATGTCCAGCTGGCAGGATACGTCATGAAAACCCAGAGATGGTTGGAGGGCCCTACCCAGTACGCCCCAAACGTTGTCAGTTGGGGAGAGGTTTGGCGCCCTTCCTAGTCAAGGTATGTTTGGCGAGCAATAGAAACTATCGCTCTGAGTGTGGGCGGGCATTACCTTGCTGATATGTAAGGCCAGTATGGCTTGCCATGACGGGCAACAAAACTGGATGTGGAATATCATCGACGTACCGCTCTGCTGTGCGGGTGACTACTAAAGTGGTCCTGCTATGAAAGTGAACGGCACCCCAGACCATCACTCCCGGTTGTTGGGACTTATGGTGGGCGACAGTCAGGTTGGAACCCCCCAGTCTCCAAGGCATCTCCAGACACATCTTTGCCGGACATTGGGGCTCAATTAGAAGCGAGGCTCATCATAGAAGACTGTTCCAGTCAATGAGATTCCTGGCCGAAGTCGCATCTGGAGATGCCCCAGATGGTCGTGGTATACCAATCTTACTGTCGTCCGCTATATGGTCTGACCACCTGGATTGATGCTCAGGGGTGTCATTTGTTTTCACAGCAGGACCTCTTTGGTTGTCATCTGTGGCACCCTTACAGCACACCAGTTCGCCTATGGCGTTCTGCTGCCCTTCTAGGTTAGCCATCATTGGCTAACTTTTTTCCAAGATAACGCCCACTCACACATAGAGAGAGTTTCTACTATTTGTCTTTGGACTTGCCAAACCCTACCTTGGCCAATAAATTTGCCAGACCTCTTCCCAATTGAGAATAATTGGAGCAAATAGGCAGGGACCTCCAACCAGGTCGAGATTCTGAGGATCTAACGCACCATTTGGACAAAATATGGCATGATGTTCCTCAGGGAGACATCCAACAACTCTGTCAATGAATGCGAAGCTGAAAAATTGCTTACATCAGGATGCATTGCTTACATGAGGACGCATGATTGACTTGCTTAATCTGTGAAGCTTCTCTCTCGAATAAGTCATCCACTTGTTTGTCTGTTCATGAACGGAACATCTATTAGTTTCTGGACCTTTCAGATAGTTCCTTTTTTTGCCTAAGAGTGTAATTTCTATATGTGACATCGTGCTCCCTCTACGATTTTTACCCTCCTCGCTGCCCTCCAATACTAAACTGGTGATCCCTTGATGCCTCAGAATATGTCCTGCCAACCGATTCCTTCTTCTAGTAAGCAGTGATAGAATGTCTAAATAGGCTAATATGTGACGGGCTCAGCATGAAGGATTCTATTTTTTGCATAAATGAACTAAACCTTTTATATGTCTTTTTTTGCTACAGAGGACTGTAGAAGACTTGTTAAGTGCTTGGCAGCCATGCTTGTCGAACAGTCCATAGCGCTAACAACTGGTCTTAATGGAATGATGGGTTTGTGAATTTTTGGCACACCACACAATCTTGGTGGGACCAGATCTGATTTAATAAGACATTTATAGTCTGTGGGAGAATTCGAGGAGGCTTTCACTAGCTGATGCATTTCCCAAAGTATTGCTGTTGGAGGATTGCTTTTCAACTCCCTGTACCTTCCTGGTTGTTATACAACGCCAGTTTTTCTGCAGTAGGTTCGTTATTTCATTAGCATTGTAGCGTTGCCCTTATCTGCTGGAAGCTCTAGAATACATAAAAAGTGAAATCTCGGACAGGTTTCTTTTCACGTTTCGTTAAGGTACTGATGTCTCAGTGCTTATTGCCTCTGGTAGTGTCTCTGGTGGTGCCTCCAGATTTAGGGGACGAAGTCTTTGGCACAGAAATACGCTATGGAACGTGGCCTAATACCCATTAATCAAAATTCACCAGTAGGTTGTATTTTAATTATTTATCAGTACGAGCACATGTGTTAGTGTTTGTAGGAATCACGAAAGAAATGAGGAGTGTAGAAAGGGGAGAAATCTTTAGAGAAGGGGTGGCCAAGACATCAGCTCACGGGCCATGCCCGGGCACAAGTGCATTTGGCTCATTATATACATCTCCCCAATTAACATTTCTTAAATTTTCTCTGAAGTGCTCAATAAACACTGGGTTGAGCAACAGTACAGTTTTATTTCATGGTTTCTGAACTGTACACCTTGCTGTGTTTTCTAATTTAATCAATTGTACATCATGGGCTGATAATCCATTTATCAATGGGAAAGCATATGTTAGTTTTACACCCTCTTGCTGTACAAATACATTATCTATTAGAGCGCTACTGTCTTGAGCTATATGTGTAGGGAAATTGATAGCTGATTCTATATGTAATTAATAACACTTACACTTTTCCCATCTGAACTGGTTAGAAAGTTTACATAGAAATCATCACAGATTAATAACTTCCTGTTTTTGGCTGATAGCGTAAACTTTTTTATGAGTAGCTCCCAATCTCCTAATTGGGACCTGTACACTGTTGCTACCATCAACACTACATTATCTAGGTGTAGTTTATATGCACAAACTTCAAAGTGCTGATCCATGCAGAATTTGCTTACTTCTCCAGTTTTGTATTTATATCCTTGTTTTTGTAAACGGCAACCACTCCTTTATCCATGCTATATCTGGAAGTGTAAGAGGCTAAATTATACCAATTTATACTGACACTATCCATCACCACAGTTACATGGTGTTCAGACAAAGTATATCAATCTCATTGTTATTTGTGAGGTCATCTACACATACTAACAGATCATCTACTTTATTTTTTATTCCCCTGATATTCTGATGAAGTAAGTTGATACTACGCTTAGCTCATCCCTATTTACTGTACATGGAGCTTCTTTTATTCTATTTTTTTAGTGTTTCCTGTTTGGACTTTGACCTTGACCTGTCTACCTGGTGCCATTAACCACAGGGGTCACCCTCGTGTGACTGAGGCTCCCCCTTACAGTGTCTGCTAATAGAGAAGCTGACTTATCTTTCCCCTTCCTATTTAGGTGCAGGCCATGCGTAGTGTGTCCTCACCTACCAGTAATGTCAACAGGAACATCGCGTGTGTGAGGTTTTGGCGGTATCTGGAACATCCCGTTCCTCCACTACTTCAGATAGCAAGCCAGAGTGTTAACACGCCTTACAGCAGTGTTTACGCAGGACCGAACATGGCGCTGAAAGACCTCCACAGACACCACATTTGTGTGGCCAGTTCACGTTCCTATTTCATCCAAGTCTCTCGCAATAGTACACCTTGGATTCATACCGCAGGCTGTTTCCTGCTGCTCCAACTGTAATTACCTCATCTCTCTAGCATTTGTTTTCACAAAACTTGTGAGCTGGTACGCTGCACCTAATTCCTCCTGACGCTCCTGGCCTTGACTGTTAACTAGAAGCAATATTCTTCTTTTACTATTCTGATTTGATCCCTACATGTCTTTTTTTCTTGAAGCTAATATTCTGCTTCAAAATACATTCAACTACATCTGGATGAGGCCCTTCCTGCACTAATTCAGATAGCAAGCCAAACTGATTTACTAACTGAATTTCGAAGTTTTTTCAACAGCTTCTCTTTTTGCTCCTACCTTTCCCGTCCCTGTTTCTTCCCTTAGCCTACATAATTCCAAGTCCTCATTTTCTAATTCAGCCTTAACGGCACAAATTTTTGCCTCCTTTTCAGCGACTTTTCTGTCCTTTCTACATAACGTACGTTGCCATGGAGAGCGTCTTATCTACCCAGTTTCCTCGCCGCTACATTCGCCCCAATAAACCATAACCTACAGAGTCTTCACACCCCCGCCTTAAGATTTCTACAGCAAACATCACATTTGCTAGACATGTTTTGACAGAAAAATTTACACAAAGGAAGAGGATAACTTGGCACAAGAGCACTGATGTTACGTAACCTGTATTAATACGCAATGAAGCGCTAATGTAAACAAACTTTTAAAAATCTCAAAAACTTTATAAAACTACCCTTGTAATTCTTTCTAGACCACAACGTATTCTTCAAACTCCGTATTTCCTTTAACACCAGTGATCTTAGGGAACTTCACTGTCTTTGTCAGAATGTGTCCGTTCCAGAAACTCGATTTTCTTTTTAAATCCATCCCCATCAAATGAGGAAAAAGTTACCTTGCAGTGCATTACTGTGGGCAGTGTGCATTCAAGTCCAGTTAAAATGTGAAATCTGCACTAGATTGCACATGTTTTCATTTTCGTTCCTGCATTCCTTTATTAAACGGTAGCAAGTTTTAAGTCGTTCCAGGTATGTCTCTCGACATAACCTACGTACTTTGCAGTACGATATGAAGTCTCCATAGGAATCGTTCAGTTTCACTGAAAACCGTTGCAGCTGAAAACGGAAGATGCGTGTGACTTCAGCAATTATACTATGCTTTCTTCCAATTTCGCCATGTGCCAAAGGCCTGCAAATTTAAGACAAAGTGCTTTTTGATGTACAAAACAAGGAATCTCGTCTGTCGACATTCGTGATTTAATCCTGTTTCATTGTCAATCAAATCTTTAAACTCTTTCTGCATATTCCAGAATCAAGAACAGTTCTCTACATGAGTAACCTAGAAGCAGATATCCTCCGATTTGTGAGGCAACTTAAATCACTTGATAACAGCTAGTCTTCCGGTCCGTACTGTATACCAATTACGTTTCCTTCAGAGTATGCTGATGCAACAGCTCCGTACATAACAACCTCATACAACCGTCCGCTGGACGAAAGATCCGTATGAAAAGATTGGAAAGCTGCACAGGTGACACCAATATTCAAGAACGGTGGAAGGAGTAATCCAGTAAATTACAGGTCCATATTATTAACGTCGATATCCAGTAGGATTGTGGAACATATATTGCGTGTGAGGACTATGAATTACCTCGAAGAAAACGGTCTATTGACAAACAGCAAAGACGGATTCAGAAAACATCATTCTTGTGAAGCGCGAAGTGTTGAGTGCTATCGACAAGGATTTCGAAAAGGCCTTTGACACTGTACCACACAAGCGGCTTGTACTGAAATTGGTAATTATGGAATATCATCTAAGTTCGCTAACTGGGTTCGTGGCATCCTGTCAGAGAGGTCACAGTTCCTTATAACTGACAGTCATCGAGTGAAACAGAAGTGATTTCTGGCGTTCCCCAACATAGTGTTATAGGCCCACTGCTGTTCCTTATCTATATAAATGATTTCGTAACAATCTGAGGAACAATCTGAGATCAATAAATGCAAAACGATTTAGAAAATATATCTGTATATTTTGGAAAGTGGCAATTGATCCTAGATAATGAAGTCCTCCATATGAGTGCTAAAAGGAATCTGTTAAACTTCGGTTACACGATAAGTCACTAAATCTAATGCCCGCAGATTCAACTAAAACCATAGGAATTACGAACCACTTAGATTGGGTGTTGTGGTTGGGTTGTGTTGTTTGGGGGAAAGAGACCAAACAGCGAGGTCATCGGTCTCATTGGAGTAGGGGATGGGGAAGGAAGTCTGCCGTGCCCTTTCAAAGGAACCATCCTAGCATTTGCCTGGAGCGATTTAGGGAAATCACGGAAAACCTAAATCAGGATGGGCAGACGCGACTTAAATTGGGAAGAACACATAATGTTGAGGGGGAGGCAACCCAAAGACTGCGATTCATTAGCAGAACATTTAGAAAATGTAACAGATCTACTAAAGAGACTGCCTACGCTACGCTTGTGTGCCCTCTTTTGGAGTACCGCTGCACAATGTGGGATCCTCACCAGATAGGGTTAATGGAGTACATTGAGAAAGTTCAAAGAAGAGCTGCACGTTCCGTATTACCCCGAAATAGGGGAAACAGTGTTACTGACATGTTACAGAATTTGGGGTGGACATCAAAAAGGCGTTTTTCATTGTGGCAGAATCACCTCACGAAATTTCAAACTTTCTCCTTCGAATACGAAAATAATTTGCTAACGCAGACATACTTAGGGAGAAACGATCGTCGCAATAAAATAAAGGAAACGGGAGCTATCAGGGAAAGGTATAGGCATTCGTTTTTTCCTCGCACTGTTCGATATTGGAATAATTGAGAATTGTTGTGAAGGTCATTCGATGAACCCTCCGCCAGGCACTTAGGTGTGGTCTGCAGAGCATCCATGTACATGTACATCTAATGTCGTTTCACAGTAGATATGCACTACCTGTAACGTATATGAATTGATAAACCTCTTCGCTCTCTTCTGTCACTGCCACTCATGTTAAAGAATCGCGACGGTAGGTCGCTCGACTGCCTCCTTCGTGCAAACAGCCACTGGCCCAGTGAACCTCCATCATACCGAGATCACACAGCGAAGGGTAAACAGCGCTGACAGCGCGAGTCTGCCGAACTGGAGTGACTTGTGCCGGCCGGAAGACGCCGCACCGCGACGCCGGATGAAGCGCCGCGCTCTTCCGGGCGCCTCCGAGAAGGACCGAGCGGAGCCGAGCGGAGCCGAGCGGCATGTAGGCCGGGCCCGTGCCGCCCGTGGGCCAGACACGCTGCACGCGTGACTTGTGGCACGGCGCGGCTGGCCGTGATTATGAGCCCCTACCCAGCTGCGGCGAAGTCATTCAGTCAACTCCTGAGGCGTCACCGGTGGCCACGGGTTGGATGTAAGATGTAATACTTCACATAAGTTCGTTTCATATTTTCCAGGAAAAAGATGTCCATTTTTAAAAGTGACAAACAGCAAGCGTGTAAAACACAATGCATCAGAATAACACATATTAAAAGCATAATATTGCCAAGGAATACAGCAGTATCAAGAGCAATCAACTAGAGATAATTACAGAGAACACTGCAATATACTGAGAAATGTCATTAGACCAGCTGATAGTATCAACTGTGTGAGTAGTATGTACATATCTGAGAATAACATCAAAATAAGCTGGTATATAACGAGGACAATGCCAGGCGAGCAGCGGAAATCTTCGGTTATCTGTTTACTGAAGGTCGTAGTGTGAAGACGTTACTAACGTTAACGGGATTTGCAAAAGTTTAAACAATAAAGTCTTGTACGTCGAAGAAAGTTCAAACTCCTGCGCCTCACTCACTCAAATTGCTTGTAACACCATTTTTAATGTGGGCAACTAAAGGTAAAGCTGAAGGATACAAACTGTAAGGAAATGGAAGCAGTAATTACGCAATAAATAAGGGTGCATGTGCTTGAGTTCATATATTATTTGGGACAGTATATATTTCTATATCATGCACTACCGCTTTTGCGTCAGTCACCTAGCTCGTGAAATTTATTTTTTCCTGTGCGAAAGTAAATATTCAGTCATAAGGCTGTAAATATAACATGTTGGCAATATCTAAATCAACTTCCACTTCCATACTCTACAAACACCTGCGAAGTGCGAGGTAGAGGGTTTTTCCTGCAGTAGCACATACCGGACCGTCTCCCCGGCCACTTCGCTCCTGTGCGCCCTGTAATTACTGTGACCTCGTCTTTGCCGGCCCTACGAGAGCGACAGCCAGGCGTCCGTCTTGTATTCTCAGATTCTTCGCTTCATACAGCTTCTTGGAATCTTGTGAGTAGGTATTCATCTTGAGGTGATTTCTCTACATGAAATCTCAGTTTTTTTTATCTCGTCTTTGATTTAAGAACAAAAATTTGAAAAGATTCAACCTTGAACAAACACGGTTTCTTTTTGCCGACACGTATTTCAGCCATATTTCATTATCACCAGCGGGTTTCCTTTATTCTTCTGCAGAGTAAAGAGTAAAATATCGCATTGGGATACGCTTATTTTTGGGAATGTGTTATTTTTGCTCAGAACTTTATAACAGACATGTATACCATAGTAGCACATGCCGTTGTTCATGTCGCTGTACGTCATCTGCAATACCGAGATACCAGCCAAACTGGAAATAGCAGACACGGAAATCAGCAACAGCATGTGCCATTAACGCATACATCTTTCTGAGAATGTTTCGAATGCAAATGTACAATTCTAAAATTATATGTTTCCCCGTGTAACAATATATTCTTTCTAGAATCAAATTTTCACTTTACAGCGGAGTGTGCGCTGATATGAAACTTCCTGGCACATTAAAACTCGAACTCGCGACCTTTGCCTTTCGCGGGCAAGTGCTCTACCAACTGAGCTACCAAAGAACGACTCGCGTCCCGTCCTCACAGCTTTAATTCCGCCAGTACCTCGTCTCCTACCTTCCGAACTTCACAGAAGCTCTCCTGCGAACCTTGCAGAACTAGCACCCCTGGAAGAAAGAATATTGCTGAGACATGGCTTACCCACAGCGTGGGGGATGTTTCTAGAATGAAATTTTCACTCTATAGCCGAGTGTGCGCTGATATGAAACTTCCTGGCAAACTGTGTGCCGGACCGAGACTCGAACTCGGGACTTTTGCCTTTGGCGGCCAAGTGCTCTATCAACTCTTTTTTTCTTTTTTTTATGAAGAGGAAAAGAAAATTTTTCGCATCCACCCACGTGCGAACCCATGACCTTCCGTATCCTATTCCCGCGCGCTAACTACTTTATTTTATTTTATTTTTTTTTTTTTTTTAGGAAGGTCACAGGGCGTGGTACACTCCGCACTAGCAGTGGTGTCTCTTCACGGCACTGCCGGTGCGTCGAGGCCCAAACCCCTCCCACCCCTTTTCTCATGTCCCCAGTTGGGTCATAGCACTAAGTGTGCAGAAATTTAACACAAAATTCCCATTCTCCGATGTAAGAAAGACGAAGAAACCTCTTCTCTGAGTAGAAACTGATCACTGACAAAAACTTAACAATTCT